>NC_069503.1:352553933-352853933 GCF_027579735.1 Bombina bombina
CTCTCTCCCCCTCCTCTTTTGCTCTCTATCTCCCCCCTCTCTTTTGCTCTCTCCCCTCTCTCTTTTTCTTTCTCTCCCTCTCTTTTTCTTTCTCTCCCTCTCTTTTGCTCGCTCTCTCTCCCCCTCTCTTTTGCTCTCTCTCTCCCCCCTCTTTTGCGCTCTCTCCCCCCCCCCAACTCTTTTGAGCTCTCTCTCTCTCCCCCCTCTCTTTTTCTTTCTCCCCCTCTCTTTTGCTTGCTCTCTCTCCCCCTCTCTTTTGCTATCTCTCTCTCCCATCTATTTTGCTATCTCTCTCTCCCCCTCTCTTTTGCTATCTCTCTCCCCCTCTCTTTTGCTCTCTCTTCCCCCTCTATTTTTCTCTTTCCCCCTCTTTTTTGCGCTCTCTCTCTCTCTCTCTCTCTCTCTCTCTCTCTCTCTCTCTCTCTCTCTCTCTCTCTCTCTCTCTCTCTCTCTCTCTCTCTCTCTCTCTCTCTCTCTCTCTCTCTCCTCCTCTTTTTCTCTCTCCTCCCTCTCTTTTGCTCTCTTTCACCTCTCTTGTGGTCTCTTTCACCTCTCTTGTGGTCTCTTTCACCTCTCTTGTGCTCTCTTTCCCCTCTCTTTTGCTCTCTCTCCCCTCTCTTTCTCTCTCTTTGGATCCGTCTCTCACACGCGCGTGACCCTGCCCGCCCCGCAACCCCCGGTCCCGCCCATGTCCTGCCTGGCCACACCCACTCACGACTGGCCACGACCGCTCACGCCCACCACTCCGCAAACAGCAGATCAGGTAGACTCCAAGGCCAGGTGTGTTTGTCCTCGCGCTGTCTCTACTGCGCATGACAGTTTCGGACAAACATACTTGGCCTTTTATATTATAGGATGTTATTTTAAATGTCAAAGCTTAAAGGGATATAAAACCCCAAAATTTTCTTGTTCGTAATTCATATAGAGCATACAATTTTAAACAACTTTCTAATTTTCTTCTATTATGAAATGCTCTATGTTTTCTGTTTTCTTGTTATCCTTTGTTCTAAAGCAGGGATCTAAGCTCAGGAGTGTGCACGTGTCTGCAACTCTATATGGCAGCAATTTTGCAACAATGTTATACATTAGCAAGAGCACTAGATGGCAGCACTATTTCCTGTCATGTAGTGCTTAAGGGGACACTGAACCCAATTTTTTTCTTTTCTGATTCAGATAGAGCATGCAATTTTAAGCAACTTTCTAATTTACTTCTATTATCAATTTTTCTTTGTTCTCTTGCTATTTTCTTTTTGAAAAAGAAGGCATCTACTCTTTTTTTGGTTCACAACTCTGGACAGCACTTTTTTATTGGTGGATGAATTTATCCACCAATCAGCAAGGACAACCCAGGTTGTTCACCAAAAATGGTCCGGCATCTAATCTTACATTCTTGCATTTCAAATAAAGATACCAAGAGAATGAAGAAAATTTGATAAAAGGAGTAAATTAGAAAGTTGCTTAAAATTTCATGCTCAATCTGAATCACAAAAGAAAACATTTGGGTTTAGTGTCCTTTTAAGGCATGTGCACACTACTTACCTAGGTATATCTTCAACAAAGAATAACATGAGAACAAAGCACATTTAATAATATAAGTACTTTTGAAACTTTTTTTACAATTGTATTCTCTGACTACTGAAAGAAAAAAAATGGGTTTCATGTCCCCTTAACCTAAATAAATACATACATAAATAAATAAAAATGCAGAGGGCACTGCTGCCTCACATGTATTTCACTGCTCAATGATGTGAGCACATTACTAACGTGCAGTCTGGGAGATTGGATATGCCAATGACAATGAGAGGCAAAGTAAGCTAGTTCTATGATTTTACACGCAATTTTTAAGGTTTAATCATATGGTTTATATATATATATATATATATATATATATATATATATATATATATATATATATATATATATATATATATATATATATATATAAACTTTAAGATACACTGTTATTTTTTTGTCAGTCGTTTTAAAGAGCAGTATTAAAACATGACAAATTTGCCTGAAAAAAGTGAGTCAATTTCAGAGAAGAAGAGCAGTTCAGAATGGGGAAGTGGGAATAAGATTAAAAACGCTAGAGGGCTATATTGTGGCCCCAGGATCGAGGTTGCAGGAATCTGTTGTGTAACATGACAATATTATATAGGGAAACTAGCATCCACTATGAAGTTTTAACAGGTCTATAAAATGAAAACTAGACTTAGAACCTCTGTATGATTAGATAGTACACATGGCTATATTACAATTTATATATTATAAGCAATATCGCAACTGTGCTAACTTGTGCGCATATTACAAGTTAAAAGTAAATGGGTGCGCTCGAAAGCAAACAAAATTTGCGCTGTGCGGGTTAGTGTGAGTGAAAACTTAATGTAAAGTGTAATGGGTAAAACAAAAGTTGCACCAAGCACAACATAAGTACATTAAAATAAGTGTTACACTCATAAATTCACTATTTGATAAAAATGATTAATCTAAATATTATATTTTTTATAAGGGTTAAAAGGTATATGTTATATGACAAGGTGTTTGACTGGACAGGGCTATTATGTATATATGTGGTAGGCAAATAGTAATTTCGGGCAAATAGTTATTTTAGCTTATTAATCACCGCCCAGTCATTCCCTGAAATTGGCCCTGCTCACCAATAGCTAGCTGCCTAGGAACCCTCAAGTAAAGTGGCCTCAGCTCACGAATATGCACCCAGGCACCTAGGCAAAATGGTCCCTGCTTACCAAAAGGGTCCCCAGGTAGTCCTGGATAGTGACCCCTGTTTGCTAATAGGTGGTGACAGTGGCCCTTGCTCGCCAACAGACACCCAGGTAGCCCAGGAAAGTGACCCCTACTAACCAATATGCACCTAGGTACCCAAGGAAAGTGGGTCCTGCTTACCAATAGATGCCCAGGCAGTCCAGGAAAGTGGCCCATGCTCATCAATAGGCACCTAGTCAGCCCAGGAAAGGGGACTCTGCTCACTAATAGCTGCCAAGTAAACCTCAAGAAAAGTGCCTCCTGCTCACCAATTCATGTCCAGGGGACCCAGAGAAAGTGGCCTTTGCTTGCCAATAGATGCCCAGGTACTCTTGGAATTTGCCCCCTGCTTGCTAAAATATGGTGACAGTGGCCCCTGCTTGCTAAAATATGGTGACAGTTGCCCCTGCTTGCTAAAATATGGTGACAGTGGCCCCTTCTTGCCAAAAAATGCCCAGGTACCTTTGGAAAGTGTTCCCTGCTCACCAATAGGTACCCAGACACCCCAGAAAAGTGGTTCCTGCTTTCCAAAAAATGCCCAGGCACTCCGGGAAAGTAGCCCCAGCTTGTTAAAAGGAATCTAGACAACCCAGGAAAGTGACACCTGCTGGCTAAATAGCTGCCTAAGAACCCTCAAGATGAGCAGCTCCAGCTCATCAATAGACACCTAGGCTCCCCAGGAAAGGGGACCCTGCTCACTAATAGCTGCCCAGGGACCCAGAGAAAGTGGCTCCTGTTTGTCAATAGATGCCCAGGTACTCCTGGAAAGTGGCCCCTGCTTGCTAATATACGGTGACAGTGGCCCCTGTCCACCAATAGAAAACCAGGTACCCCTAGAAAGTGTGAAAAATGGGAGTGGCCCCAGCTCGTCAATGGGAGTCTAGCCAACCCAGAAAAGTGACACCTGCTGTTTAATAGCTGCCTAGGAACCCTAATTTGCCCAGGCATCCCAGGAAACCCCAGGAACGTGGCCCATGCTCAACTCAGGAAAGTGGTCCCTGCTCACCAATAGCTACCTAAGATCCCTCATGGAAAGTGGCCCCTGCTTGCCAATATTCAGCAAAGAACCCTAGAATGTTGCCTCTGCTTGTTAGTAGGCACCCAGGCACCCCTGGAAAGTGGCCCCTGCTCACTATAACATGCTCAACCACTCTGTGAGAGTGGTGAGCAGGGACCACTTTTCTGGGTCGCCTGGGTGCCTATTGATGTGCAGTGGCCACTTTCCCAGGGTACCTGTGCATTAATTAGTAAGGAGGGGCCACTTTCCTTGACCACTTTCCTAGGTTGTTATTGAAAAGCAGGGCTTCTTTCCCAGGGTGCTTGGGTGTGTTGTAGTGAGAAGGGGCCAATTTTCCGGGTGCCTGGGCTCCTATTGGGTAGCAGGGTCACTTTCCCATTATGCCTGGGTGCCCATTAGCACTACTGGCAGGGGCTACTTTCCCAGGGTGCTTGGGTGTGTTGTGGTGAGGGGCCAATTTTCTGGGTGCCTGGGCTCCTATTGGGTAGCAGGGTCACTTTCCCATGATGCCTGGGTGCTCATTAGCACTACTTTTTGTGGTGCCTAGAAGCTAGTAGGGACCACTTTTCCAGGGTGTTTGGGTATCTATTGGCTACAAGGGGCCATTTGCTGGGGTTCCTAGGTGCTTATTGGTGAGAAGGAGACACTTTTCTGGGGTGCCTTGGCTCTAATTGTCTAGCATGACCATTTTCCTGTGGTGCCTAGGTGCATATTGGCAAGCAGGGGTCATTTTTGTGGGGTGCCTGTGTGCCTATTGAGCAAACAGGGGCCACATTCACAGGGTGTCTGTGTGCCTTTTTGCTAGCAGGGGACACTTTTCCAGGTTGTCTAGGCACCTACTGGCTAGCAGAGACCACTTTCCTGGGGTTCATATGTGCCTATTAGCAAGCAGGGGACACTTTTGGGGGGCTTGGGAGCATATTGAAAAGCAAAGTGACACCTGCTGTTTAATAGCTGACTAGGAACCCTCATTTGCCCATGCACCCCAGGAAAGTGCTGGACCATGCTTGTATGTAGGCTCTCAGGTAATGTCAAAAAGTGGCCCTTGCTCACCAGTGGGTGCCCAAGCAACTCAGGAAAGTGGTCCCTGCTCACCAATAGCTACCTAAGATCCCTCAAGGAAAGTGGCCCCTGCTTGCCAGTATTCAGCAAAGAACCCTAGAATGTGGCCTCTGCTTGCTAGTAGGCACCCAGGCACCCCTGGAAAGTGGCCCCTGCTCACTGTAACATGCTCAACCACTATGGGAGAGTGGTGAGCAGGGAACATTTTTCTGGGTTGCCTGGGTGTCTATTGATGTGCAGTGGCCACTTTCCCAGGGTACCTGTGCATCAATTAGTAAGGAGGGGCCACTTTCCTTGACCACTTTCCTAGGTTGCTATTGAAAAGCAGGGGCTTCTTTCCCAGGGTGCCTGGGTGCCTATTGGCAGGGGCTACTTTCCCAGGGTGCTTGGGTGTGTTGTGGTGAGAAGGGGGCAATTTTCTGGGGTGCCTGTGCTCCTATTGGGTAGCAGGACCACTTTCCCATGATGCACATTAGCACTATTTGTGGTGCCTAGAAGCTAGTAGGGGCCACTTTTCCAGGGTGTTTGGGTATCTATTGTTTACAAGGGGCCATTTGCTGGGGTGCCTAGGTGCTTATTGGTGAGAAAGAGACACTTTTCTGGGGTGCATGGGAGGCTATTGGCAAGCAGGGGTCACTTTCCTAGAGTGTGTGGGTGTGTTTTGGTGAGCAGGGGCTACTTTTCAGGAATGCCTGTGAGTTTTTTTGGTGTGCAGGGGCCGATTTCTCACGGTGTCTATTGTGTGTGCCTATTGGGCAAGCAGGAGACACTTTCCAGCCATGTCTGGTCAGCTATTGGCTAGCAGGGGCCACTTTCTCAATGTGCTTGGGTGTGTTTTGCTGAGCAGAGGCCACTTTTCTGCGGTTCCTGGGAGCCTATTGGTGAGCTGTCGCCACTCTTCTGGGGTGCCTTGGCTCTAATTGTCTAGCATGACCATTTTCCTGTGGTGCCTAGGTGCATATTGGCAAGCAGGGGTCATTTTTATGGGGTGCCTGTGTGCCTATTAAACAAACAGGGGACCACATTCACAGGGTGTCTGTGTGCCTTTTGCGAGCAGGGGCCACTTTTCCAGGTTGTCTAGGCACCTACTGGCTAGCAGAGGCCACTTTACTGGGGTTCATAGGTGCCTATTAGCAAGCAGGGGACACTTTTGGGGGGCTTGGGAGCATATTGAAAAGCAAAGGACACTTTTCCAGGGTGCTTGGGTGTGTTTTGGTGAGCAGGGCCCATTTTTCTGGAATGCCTTGGAGCCGATTAGAGAGCAGGGTTCACATTCTAAGGGTGCCTGTGTGCCTAATGGGTGAGCAGTGGCCACTTTATTTAGGGTGCCTATGCACTTTTTTGCAAGCAGGGACCACTTTCCCAGGGTGTTTGAGCACCTATTATCTAGCAGGGGCCACTTTCCTGGGGTGCCTGTGTGCCTATTGGAGAGCAGGTGCCACATTCCTAGGGTGTCTGGGTGCCTAATGGTGAGAAGAGGTCACTTTCCCAAGGTGCTTGGGTGAGTTTTTGTGAGCAGGGGTCACTTTTCTGGGGTAAATGGGAGCCTATTAGCAAGCAAGGACCACTATCCCAGGGTGCTTGTTCTCTTATTGGTGAGCAGGGGCCACTTTCCATGGATGCATGTGTGTCTATTGGTGAGCAGGGGCCACTTTCCTTGAGTGCCTATATGGGCAAACAAGGACTACTTTACACAGGTGCCTGGGCATCTATTAGTGAGCAGGGGACAATTTTCTTATTGACAAACAGGAGCCACATTTCTGGGGTGTCTGGGAACCTTTTGATGATCAGGAGCCACTTTCCCAGGGTGCTTGAGAGCCTATTTATGAGCTGGGCCACTTCCCCAGAGTTCCATGGCTTTGAAAGCTAAAAGCATGATAATTTGAAATTCTGAACACTATCTGTCTGACTTCTGATTAGGCAAAAAAATGCTTTTGTCTATGCAAATAGTTTTTTTTTTAGTATTTTTCAACCATTTGCCTAGACAAAAGCTATTTGCCGGAAATAACTATTTGCCGGTATATATGTCTAAATGTGTAAATGGTTTGTGTGTGTGTGTATGTGTGTGTGTATATATATATATATATATGTATGTGTGTGTGTGTGGACAAATGTATATCTGTTTCCTACCCTGAAGAAAAAAAAATAATTAAAAGAAATAAAATAGCCTTCAATTTTTATATTGGCAGACTGTCTGCCAGTACTTAAGATGGGGTGACCAGTAGGGGGTAAAGGAGGGAAGAGAGCTGTTTGGGAGGGATCAGGTAGGTATAAGGGGGTGGGAAGTGTCAGGTGGGAGGGTAATCTCTACACTAAAGCTAAAATTAAAAACTTACAAGCTACCTAATTAACCCCTTCACTGCCGGGAATAATAGAAGTGTGGTGTGCAGCTGAAATTAGCGGCCTTCTAATTACCGAAAAGCAATGGCAAAGCCATATATGTCTGCTATTTCTAAACAAAGGGGATACCAGAGAAACTTTTATAACCAATTGTGCCATGATTGCACAAGCGCTATGTAAATAAGTTCAGTGAGAAACGCAAAGTTTGAGAAAAATTTGGCGGTGAAATGGTGGCATGAAATATATCAAAATGGGCCTAGATCAATACCTTGAGTTGTCTACTAAAAAAAAATATATAGTTTTGACAGGTAAATAAAAAGAAGGCTCTATTTCTGTTTAAATGGAATGATAACAAAATTGTTAAAAATTCTCCAGTATTTTGGGCAAGTTTTTCTCTGAAAGTCCGGGTAGTGAAGGGGAAGAAAATGTATTGTTAGTGATATTAATATCTTATAGAAGACAGTAGCCATAACTTTATAGTTTTAAATAACTGCATATTTTTTACACTGCAAAGTTAAAGAAATGAAGTTATTTAAAACTAACAGGTTGTGGATGCTGTCTTCTATAACATATTAAAATCACGAACAATACATCTTCTTCCTATGAAAAAATATAAAAAAAAACGAAAAAAAAAATTAATAACCCCTTAACGATAAACGACATACAGGGTACGTCCTACAAAAAATGGTCGTTAACGACCAAGTACGTAACCTGTACGTCGTTAGTGTTTTCAAGCTGTGGAAGCAATCCTGATCACTTCCAGCCGCTTTCATTTTTATTGCAGTGATGCCTCGATATTGAGGCATCCTGCAATAACATTTTTAGCCATCCGATGCAGAGAGAGCTACTCTGTGGCCCTCTCTGCATCGGACATCGATGGACACGATCGTTGGTGGGTGGGAGCCATTGCAGGGAGATGGGTGGGCGGCCATCAATGGAGGAAATGGAGGGGGGCGGGATCATGTGCGGGAGCGGGTGGGAACGCTACACTATGGCACAATTTGATTTTGCTTAGGATAAGGTGGGAGAGAGGAGGGGGGATTTTTATCTAAGGGACCTGGGTGGGGGTGAGGGGGGGCAGCTACACTACAGAAAAATATAAAAAAATAAAAAAAAATAATAATATATTTTATGGCAAACTGGGTACTGGCAGACAGCTGCCAGTACCCAAGATGGCGCACAATAAGGTAGAGGGGGAGGGTTAGAGAGCTGTTTGAGGAGGGAAATCAGGGAGGTTGGGGGCTAAGGGGGGATCCTACACAGCAGAATGTTTTTAAAAAAAATAAATAATTTCAGTGAGAAACCTAAAGTTTGTGAAAAAGTGAACAATTTTTTATTTGATTACATTTGGCGGTGAAATGGTGGCATGAAATATACCAAAATGGGTCTAGATCAATACTTTGGGTTGTCTACTACACTACACTAAAGCTAAAATTAACCCCTTCACTGCTGGGCATAATACACGTATGGTTCGCAGCAGCATTTTGCGGCCTTCTAATTACCAAAAAGCAACGCCAAAGGCATATATGTCTGCTATTTCTGAACAAAGGGCATCCCAGAGAAGCTTTTACAACGATTTGTGCCATAATTGCACAAGCTGTTTGTAAATAATTTCAGTGAGAAACCTAAAATTGTAAAAAATTTAACGATTTGTTTTATTTGATCGCATTTGGGGGTGATATGGTGGCATGAAATATACCAAAATGGGCCTAGATCAATACTTTGGGTTGTCTTCTAAAAATATATATACATGTCAAGGGATATTCAGGTATTCCTGACAGATATCAGGGTTCCAATGTAACTTTCGCTAATTTTGAAAAAAAAATTATGGTTTGGAAATAGCAAAGTGCTACTTGTATTTATTGGCCTATAACTTGCAAAAAAAGCAAAAAAAACATGTAAACATTGGGTATTTCTAAACTGTGGATAAAATTTAGAAACTATTTAGTATGGTTGTTTTTTTGTGGTTGTAGATGTGTAACAGATTTTGGGGGTCAAAGTTAGAAAAAGTGTTTTTTTTCCATTTTTTCCTCATATTTTATAAAAAAAATTCTAGTAAATTATAAGATATTATGAAAATAATGGAATCTTTAGAAAGTCCATTTAATGTTGAGAAACACAGTACAGAATACGTGTGGGTACAATAAATGAGTAAGAGGAAAATTACAACTAAACACAAACACAGCAGAAATGTAAAAATAACCTTGGTCCTTAAGGGTAAGAAAATTGAAAAATGGTCTGGTCCTTAAGGAGTTAAAAAAGCAACAATACTTATAATACATGTTATTATATTATACAATAAAATACATATAATAAATCATTGTATATACATATAAAGCACTATTAGACCAACCTCTACCTAAGCCAACTACACTATTAACCCCTTAAGCAACATAACACCCACCGCAACCTATTTCCTCTACACTATTAACCCCTTAAGTGACATAACCCCTTTATACAATTAACCGCTTAAAGGGATGTTAGACGTTTTGTTTCATAGCTGTTTTAAAAAAAGCACTAAGCAGTTGCTTTTACTTAATAGAAATCATTGCTAAACGCATTATTCATCTATTTAAATGGATTTTAAGTAAACGGAAATGGTTAAATTCTGCACCTTCCATACACAGCTAACTAATTAGAACATTATCATCCCCATGCAACAATCACCTCATCTTATTGTGACACATAACATAACCCACACTGGTAGTCATATCTTATTTAGTGTAACCGTATCCTCATTAAAATACCTAAGATTTAATTTTACACTAAAGCATCAGAATACATTTATATTTATTTATTTTGTTTAACAGTTTTTTTTTAATGCAGTCTGGCTTTCGTTATATCAGTTTAGGCGACAGCTGAATACACTGCAATTAGCTGGATGTTAACATTACACGTATGGTTGTGTATTTTTTCGGCTCTGTCCCACTCGAATGATATCTGCATAAAACCAGTGATTTGTTTGTATTTCGTCTTCCACTGCTTTCTTTCCCACAAAATATATATACGTGCTCAGTGAAATGTAATTGCAGGGTGATGAGTCTTTTCCAGCTGCAGCTGTTTTTGTTTTGAATACAAAATGTAGAGCAAATAAAAAAAAAAAGATAAGTAATGATACCTGAAATGTTTAAATGATTTTGCTGCCTAGGTGATAACCTCACCTGGATGGATTTTCTTTTGTTACAGATAAATGTCCTATTTTCTATCTGTTCATGAAAATTGTTTGTCCAAGAGAGTTTTTAAAGGGACAGTATAAGATTTTTATATAAAATGTTTAGTTATGTATAATGAAACAACTTAGCAGTATATTTTTAATATTTATTTTGCCACCTTTTCATGTAATGTGGCTTTGATCATCAAGGATAATCCACTCTGCTGGTTTCTCAAGGTTAACTCTGCTACATATCTGTTCCTAATTGGCTTTATCAGATAACAACTCCAAAATAATGCATTTTATACTAACTTTATGACAGTGACTAGCCTTATTGTCTGTCGACTAAAGCTCACTGTAAAAAGATGATAAGGAAATATCACATGAACATTTCTATGTAAAAAAGGAAGATATTCTACATTACACAAGAATTAGTGCTCCACAGCTACTCTTTCTACTGTCACTTGCATGGTAAAAAAACAACAGCCAGTCTCGTCTTGCAAGACTTCAAATTTAAAAAAATAAATAAAAAATAGAGATGTTCAGGCACTTTTATCACATTATAACTAGGGATGGGCGAATGTTTCTGAAGATTCAAAAAATGAAACTAATTTTAACACATTAATTTGTTTTCGAATTTCGAATGTTTATACAACATTCTAACATTTGTTTAATGTAATAGTATTTCTAATGCTTTCTTTAAATGTAATAGTCAAATTATGCAATATTCGAAATACAAATATATCAATTTGAATGTTTCTATCTATTATGTATCAATTTACTAAATTCCCTACCACATGAACTATTGCATCTCTGAATTGTATTTGCTAAATTTAATGTTACATTCGAAATTTTCAATGTGGGCAGTCGATCTAATTATGAACATTCAAAATTGAAAGTGACATTTTATAATCAAATGCTATTTACAGTTTCGAATATTTAAGAATATTCATTCTGATAAACTTTTGAATATGTAAATTGAATTTCTACAATAGCATTCCTTCTAACATTCAAATTCGAATAAAAACACATTCACCCATCCCTAATTATAATATAAAAATGCCTGTTTTAAAGTCAAGAAGCACCTCTTGTGAAATAAAGCTCCTATATAAGCTTTATTTCAAAATAAGGCCTACATTTAGAGTTGGGCGGTAGCTGTCAAAACCAGCGTTAGAGGCTCCTAACGCTGGTTTTGGGCTACCGCTGGTATTTAGAGTCAGTCAGGAAAGGGTCTAACGCTCACTTTCCAGCCGCGACTTTTCCATACCGTAGATCCCCTTACGTCAATTGCGTATCCTATCTTTTCAATGGGATCTTTCTAACGCCGGTATTTAGAGTCGTGTATGAAGTGAGAGTTAGAAATCTAACGACAAAACTCCAGCCGCAGAAAAAAGTCAGTAGTTAAGAGCTTTCTGGGCTAACGCCGGTTTATAAAGCTCTTAACTACTGTGCTCTAAAGTACACTAACACCCATAAACTACCTATGTACCCCTAAACCGAGGTCCCCTCACATCGCCGCCACTCTATTAAAATTTTTTAACCCCTAATCTGCCGACCGCACGCCGCTGCCACCTACATTATCCCTATGAACCCCTAATCTGCTGCCCCTAACACCGCCGACCCCTATATTATATTTATTAACCCCTAATCTTCCGCCCCCGCTATCGCTGACCCCTGCATATTATTATTAACCCCTAATCTTCCGCTCCGTACACTGCTGCCACCTACATTGTAGCTATGTACCCCTAATCTGCTGCGCCTAACACCGCCGACCCCTATATTATATTTATTAACCCCTAATCTTCCCCCCTCACCGTCGCCTCCACCTGCCTACACTTATTAACCCCTAATCTGCCGAGCGGACCGCACCACTACTATAATAAAGTTATTAACCCCTAATCCGCCTCACTCCCGCCTCAATAACCCTATAATAAATAGTATTAACCCCTAATCTGCCCTCCCTAACATCGCCGACACCTAACTTCAAGTATTAACCCCTAATCTGCCGATCGGAGCTCACCGCTACTCTAATAAATTTTTTAACCCCTAAAGCTAAGTCTAACCCTAACCCTAACACCCCCCTAAGTTAAATATAATTTTATTCTAACGAAATAAATTAACTCTTATTAAATAAATTATTCCTATTTAAAGCTAAATACTTACCTGTAAAATAAACCCTAATATAGCTACAATATAAATTATAATTATATTGTAGCTATTTTAGGATTAATATTTATTTTACAGGCAACTTTGTATTTATTTTAACCAGGTACAATAGTTATTAAATAGTTAATAACTATTTAATAGTTAAAATAATTACAAAATTACCTGTAAAATAAATCCTAACCTAAGTTACAATTAGACCTAACACTACACTATCAATAAATTAATTAAATACAATACCTACAATTATCTATAATTAAACCTAACACTACACTATCAATAAATTAATTAAATAAAATACCTACAATTATCTACAATTAAACCTAACACTACACTATCAATAAATTAATTAAATACAATACCTACAACTAAATACAATTAAATAAACTAACTAAAGTACGAAAAATAAAAAAGAACTAAGTTACAAAAAATAAAAAAATATTTACAAACATTGGAAAAATATTACAACAATTTTAAACTAATTACACCTACTCTAAGCCCCCTAATAAAATAACAAAGCCCCCAAAATAAAAAAATGCCCTACCCTATTCTAAAATAAAAAAGTTCAAAGCTCTTTTACCTTACCAGCCCTGAAAAGGGCCCTTTGCGGGGCATGCCCCAAAGAATTCAGCTCTTTTGCCTGTAAAAAAAAAACACATACAATACCCCCCCCAACATTACAACCCACCACCCACATACCCCTAATCTAACCCAAACCCTTGAGGAAGATGTCCTCTTCTGCCCCATCGGTGCCCGGCTGGCTGAAGACGGCTCAAGGTAGGGTGATCTTCAATGGGGTAGTGTTAGTTTTTTTTAAGGGGGAATCGGGTGGGTTTTAGAGTAGGGGTGTGTGGGTGGTTGGTTGTAATGTTGGGGGGGTATTGTATTTCTTTTTTTTAACAGGTAAAAGAGCTGATTACTTTGGGGCAATGCCCCGCAAAAAGCCCTTTTAAGGGCTGGTAAAAGAGCTGGTTACTTTGGGGCAATGCCCTGCAAAAGGCTCTTTTAAGGGCTATTTGTAATTTAGTTTAGGATAGGAAATTTTATTATTTTGGGGGGCTTTTTTATTTTATTAGGGGGATTAGATTAGGTGTAATTAGATTAAACTTCTTGTAATATTTGTTTATTTTTTGTAATTTAGTGTTTGTTTGTTTTTGTACTATAGTTTAGTTTATTTAATTGTATTTTATTATAGATAATTATAGTTAATTTATTTAATTAATTTATTGATAGTGTAGTGTTAGATGTATTTGTAACTTAGGTTAGGATTTATTTTACAGGTAATTTTGTAATTATTTTAACTAGGTAGCTATTAAATAGTTATTAACTATTTAATAGCTATTGTACCTAGTTAAAATAAATACAAAGTTGCCTGTAAAATAAATATAAATCCTAAAATAGCTACAATGTAATTTTTAGTTATATTGTAGCTATCTTATGGTTTATTTTATAGGTAAGTATTTATTTTTAAATAGGAATAATTTATTTAATTATAGTAATTTTATTTAGATTGATTAAAAATAGATTTAAGGGGGGGCGGAGCCAACTAGCATTGAAGCAAGACGCACATTTCAGGCGCTCCTAACATATGTCACATTTTTAAAGGATTTCATGAGTATTTTATCCTTCTCTAACCTCACTCCAGAGACTTTTAAGGTGAACTTTCGTTCTGCTGCTATGGAAGCAGCTTAGCAGTGTTGGATATTTCTAGAGGACCCTATTTTCTAACTTTGCCTGGTACGCTGCATATGTGAAGTTATGGCTGCTCTCCTTTTCAAACAGATGAAGGAGCTGCTAGATCGCCACAATGAAGCTCTCTTACACGCAGTGACTGAGGCTTTCAAGCCCCTCACTGCTCATACTGCTGCCTCAACTGCCTTGATTGACTGTGGGGAGAAGTGCCTAGAAATAACAAATGACCCGCGAAAGCCGCCATCTTGGATTGTAAATGCGGAGCACGCTTCACTGCCTTCTGACATAGAAGGCACAGAGAAACAGGGAGCCGACGATAAACAGGTCTCCATTATGGAGCGGCACAGCTAACAATTGAAAGTGCTTAACCTGAGAGATGTACCGCTAACAACCCGCACTTCAAAAATGATTTTGTGTGAGCCCCAGAACAGTTATAGTGACGAAGAGGTCCTTTTCCTGCCCGCACACTCAGACCTACTCAGTTGGCTAGCGCAGCATGCCGGAAAGGAACGCTCAGGCTCACAAAGTCTTACTTCTATAAGCGGAACCGACATTGGAGCTACTCCAAACTGAGTTATTCCTGGCTTCTGGCCAGATGTACACTGCCATCCGTTCAGCAACCCTGCTGCTACCACCGCTATGTACATTTGATGAAGCTGCAGTGGGACCCTGGAGGTTCCTCACTCTAATTTCTCCATGACACAGTTGTCGTGGGCTAAAGCTAGAGGATTTCTTATAGTGAAAAAAAAAGGAGCGTTAGCAACGCTAGTCTTTACAGACAAAACTTGTAATCTAGCCGATATTTATTAAAATGTATAAATAAATAAATCTATATATAAAATACATTTTATCTGCACTTTTTGTTGTACAGTTCCCAAATGTCATGATATATTCATAAATAACATTATAGTTTGAATCTGTTTGGTCTGCTGAAAAACAAACAAACAATGTGTGTGAAGTTCTCACTGAAAAATGGCCTAGAGTGGTGATTAAACTGCTGTGCACAGGGATAGAAATGTCTGAAAAAATATGAAATATAATAAATGTTTATATTTAGATTTAAACTAATAAACAGTACCAGTTGTACACACCATTGCTCATTGGTTTATGTGGCAGTTCCTACTTACCCCCAGTGAACTTTATCATAAAGTACCTGTCATACGCATTAAAAGGAAGTATCTACCAGTCAAGTAGCATTAGTAGGAAGTACATATTAGCAAATAAGGATTAATAGAAAGTTCACAACATATATAGCTGTATATGCACATTTACTAACATATGCAATAGAAGTAAAAATGAATTGCTATTATTAAAAAAAATCAAGTTGCTCTTGTTGTCACTTTGAATAATGTCTTTTTATGGTGGTAGCAACATGAATAAACCCCCCCCCAAAAAACAGTTGTCTGTGTATTGCCCAGATATATGTATGGCATGATGTCCTTCATCTTGTCCACCCTCTAATACACATATCATTGGCATTTGGTAACAAGAAACTCAAAGGTTTGGGGGTTAGATACCGCCTCATCAAGATTTTTTAAGTTAGTTTATAATATGGACATATATATATACACAACTTGTTTTCCTCTAATCAGCTAGTATTACAAATCTAATTTCTCAAATCAGGAACAAAGTAGTTGCCTCTTTTTAGCTTCACCCTTGCTTTTAATAAAATATAAATCAATTCAATAAAAAAAAAAAACTCTTTGGTAGTGCAAATTCAAGTTGTCCTAAACCCATGATTCAAGATCACAAAGATGCTTCAAACTGCATTTTTCATTCACTACCTCTGAGGTTGGGCACCCATCAAACAATTTGCAGTAGTAGCTTGTATCTAGTTTCTGATCAGTGTGAACATAAGCAAAGCATAGCATGCTGACTAATCATGAACATTATTGCTGTCCTAATGAAAACAGAAGATTGATAAGATAACAAGACAACATCAAACATCTAAGAGTGAAAGTAATGAGACACAACAGATGGACAAGCTTGTGTATTTTTAGATAAAATGGGACATTAGTGCCTTGTTCTCAGCTAAATGGGACCTATTCTAGGAATGGCTACAGTTTTGTTTGGAACATTTTTGTGCTAACGTTTGCATCTATTATTGGTTATTTTTTTTAAGTAAATCACTACTTCATTTGGGGTTTTAGCTTTCATTATGCCCAGAAGTATATTCTCCTTTTACATTATGAAGTTGTTGGGAGTATTTGTATACATTTCAGTCTGCAGCTATTGAGTTATAAATAAGAGTAAAATGGTTTGGTATTACAAACTGTTTAAACAGCACAAACACATTGTGACTATCGTTCTTTGTTTAAAAAAGCAAAAGAATCAGAGGATAAATGTACAAAATAGTTGTGTTCCATGGTGCTCAAACCCGATACTAGAAAAATCAGACATAATAAAATATATCCAATGAACAATAGGAGATGAGGAGCACCAGCAAAGCTTTATTTCATATTCCATATGGATAAAACCCATTCCAGTGTAAAATTTACAATTCTTCAAGGAGCATCAGTGCGTCAACTACAGCAGATGGTGCTTTTTGGCTACTGCCGTAATTATATATATAAATATATACGTAAAAGTTAGTACAAGTACTTGAGGGTAAGTGGCAATATGGCATCTGTATATGGCACATATACATATTTAGACATGTGTCATATATATATATATATATATATATATATATATATATATATATATATATATATATATATATATGTTAAAACCCTTTGCCATATGCCTCATATGTTTGAGCTTTTATTTTTGCAATTTTTAAAAATATTTTTTGTTAGATAGTGCTAATTATGAGTGTAACTGTACTTTTGAATGCATTTTTATGTGTGTTTTTTTACACTTTTCTATCTTGTGTAACAGTTAACCACAGTCTCTGGGGTCACGTTAATCCTTCTAGCATAAATTGCATTCACGCGTTCCTATTTACTTTTAACTTGTAATATGAGCGCTCCTTCCTTCTTGAGATAACAGCTGTGATAAAACTGATATCGCTCGCACAAATCAGTTAGCGAGCCACTTGTAATCTGGCCCTTTATATTTCAAATATGGTATGTTCCTGTTTTTCTCTTGGTTACCTTTATTTACCAACAGAGTTCCAGCATTCATGTATGCTGCCATCTTGCCCTGAGTGTTGTGTGACTGTTGGCCCATTTTGAGCATGTGCAACAGTTCTTTGGCTATCTTGGTTATCTCTGCACATACGCATTATATATTAAAGTGGGCAGTATATTCAGTATATTTTTTTACACAACTTTGATTTTTTCCTAGAAACAAGAAGCAAGTCTTTTTTTGTGCATGGGCTGCACATGGACTTTGTTGTGTGCATGGACTGCTTCCTTTGACCAATTTCATACGCATATAGGGCAAGGGTTCCCCTGAGGAATTTAAGAAGTCCTTGTGTATGATGAACTCTGGGATGTTACAGGGCACTTATCTCAAATTTTCCTACTGGCAAACCATGTGTCCCATTTCAGACACCAATAAAGCCAACGCCTCAAGCCTATTTTATTGATGGAAATAGAGAAGAAGGAGAAATGTTTATTACTTGTCTGTAATGTAATCCTGACTATTTATTATATGAAGTTAAAATGATCTCGGTTTTATTACGAGACTGGACATTTACATGGTTGCCGATAATGTATTATCATCTGCCGTAAAGCAGTAATTTGTCCCGTTTAATGCCTAACGTCCCTCAGCAATTTACCTAATTTTCTCAATTTGCTCTTTCTAAATAATATATTGCCTATGTTTTACTTTGCATCTCCCATTGAAATAAATTGAAAGCACTATAGAGAATAAGCACTGCCTTTACACTGTACAAAGTATTGTTTAACCCTTGCCGAACATTGTCCAACACTTGTGTTTCTTACTACTAGATGTAAAGGCACAAAGGGAAGGCAAAATAGTCTTAAAATATACCCAAAGGCAAATCCATTTGACATCCAGCGTCTAAGGAAAACATAATTTACATGTGTTCTATTGAAACTTTTGTTATCCAAATCCATTTTGAGAAGTGTTAAACAATCAGAATAGCATTTCTATATAGGCATGGTGGGTATACTTAGTATGTATGTTCAATGATTTTATTTTTAAACTTTTTATATTTTTAATGTTTTACATCATTGATTGAAAAACAAATTTTCCTGATTTGTTGAGGTTTTAATCTAAAAACAAGAAGAACAGTGAAGGAAATAATTTTCTCGTTGAAGAAAGTGGACTATACAAAAGTGTTTTAAAATTTCTAATTATGGTCAGTATTATTATTTGCTATTTGAACAGTTATCCAATACAGAGAAAAAATATCTTGAACCACTGGTTTAAAGTAAAAGAGGAAAAATACAGAAATTGAAACCTAATTTTCTGAATTCAAAATGTCCTGAAGGTAACTGCCAGTGATAAAGATGCAAGAAATAGATGCCTCTTTAACAAAATGAGCCCCAAAAGAAGCTTCAATGGCAGCCAATGACAATAGCCAGCAAAGTCAAACAAGTGAGGCTAAGATGAAAACTCAGCACATCTAGTTTACATAGAGCTAGTCTCTTGACAAAGAAAGGAATGTTATGTGGGGTAAAATGCATAGGGGCTGAATTGTCAAACTGCGAGCGGACATGATTCGCTGTAGCTGATCATGTCCGATGCACACCGCCTCAGAGGTGCTGCTTCTTAACTCCTGTTTCCGACCAGCCTGAAGGCTCGCGCAGAAACAGATGCATTCGGGCCTTGATAAATCTGATTTATAGAGTCAACCTCAAGAGCCGTTGTATTCAAGAAACAGTTAAGGATTCAAGACACAATAACACAGTCAAATTCCTGGGCAACTACTTGAAAGTCAGAAGATCATAAGAAGGCCAGAACTTAAGAAAATTTATGACAATAGAGAAACCACATAACTGTGAATAACAAGGACCCAGAGGTTTTCTCAGTTTGATCTATCTAAAAAGTAAAAAGTATGACAGATGTAATAAAAGTAAAACGTTCCTATAAAGCAGGATATATCTAATAAAATGGCCTTTATTAAATATATGCATTTAGAATTTAGTGATAAAGCAAGCACTGCTCTAGTTTGCAGATATTAGTAAACCCACGTTAATGAAATAAATAATCTTTAAACAAAATTATATTTATTCCTAATAATAATTGTCATTATCCTTTTAAATTCTGGTACTGCTACACTCCATAAAATCATATAATGAATGATTATATTTGTTTTTCTTTGATAGTTTATTCAATAAGATCAATAAGTAACACCTTTTTTAATAACTGAATGTAAAGTTAATAAAGAAGAGAAAGCAAACCGTACTATTTACACATTTGTATTACTAACATATAAAAATATTAAAATAGATTATCTCCAGCACCTGTGTATCCAGTGGGTGACAACGCCATCCAGGACCTCACACCAAAAGTTGTTTTTTTTTAATTAAATTGACTTCTCTTTCTTGGTCTCACTTGTTGAAACTTAACTTCTTTACATAAGGGCCTACTGATATAGAGTCTGGGCATGCAGGTGAAATTAGTTCTATATGGCAGCAGTATTTGTAACAATGTTATATACATAATCTTCAAGACGGGAATGTCCCTGAACAGTCACATTTCTAGAACTTAATATTGGGGGCCTAACAAATGGCCAGATTACGAGTTTTGCGGTAAGAGGGGTGCGTTACTAACTTGCACGTTATTGTCACCGCTCACTTACCTACAGTGCTGGTATTACAGGTTTTTATAAACCCAGCGTTAAAAGGCAAGAAGTGAGCGTAGAGCAAAATTGAGCTCCATACCGCACTACAATACCAGCGCTGCTTAAGTCAGCGGTGAGCTGGTTGTATGTGCTCGTGCACGATTTCCCCATAGACATCAATGGGGAGAGCCGGCTGAAAAAAGTCTAACACCTGCAATAAAGCAGCGTAAAGCTCTGTAACGCAGCCCCATTGATTCCTATGGGGAAACAAAATGTATGTTTACACCGAACACCCTAACATGAACCCCGAGTCTAATCACCCCTAATCTTACACTTATTAACCCCTAATCTGCTGCCCCCGACATCGCCGACACCTACATTATACTTATTAACCCCTAATCTGCCGCTCCGGACATCGCCACCACTATAATAGGCATATTAACTCCTAAACCGCTGCACTCCCGCCTCACAAACACTAGTTAAATATTATTAACCCCTAATCTGCTGTCCCTAACATCGCTGCCACCTACCTACATTTATTAACCCCTAATCTGCAGCCCCCAACGTCGCTGCCACTATACTATATTTATTAACCCCTAAACCTAAGTCTAACCCTAACACCCCCTAACTTAAATATAATTAAAATAAATCTAAATAAAACCTACTATTAATAACTAAATAATTCCTATTTAAAACTAAATACTTACCTGTAAAATAAACCCAAAGCTAGCTACAATATAACTAATAGTTTTATTTTAATTTCACAAGCAAGTTTGTATTTATTTTAACTAGGTAGAATAGTTAGTAAATAGTTATTAACTAGTTACTAACTACCTAGCTAAAATAAATACAAATTTACCTGTGAAATAAAACCTTACCTGAGTTACACTAACACCTAACCTTACACTACAGTTAAATAAATTACATTAATTAAATAAAATTACCTAAATTAAATACAAATACCTAAATTACAAAAAAACAAAACACTAAATTACACAAAATAAAAAACAAATTACAAGATATTTAAACTAATTACACCTAATCTAATAGCCCTATCAAAATAAAAAAGCCCCCTCAAAATAAAAAAAATCCTAGCCTAAACTTAACTACCAATAGCCCTTAAAAGGGCCTTTTGCGGGGCATTGCCCGAAAGAAATCAGCTCTTTTACCTGTAAAAAAAAATACAAACAACCCCCCCAACAGTAAAACCCACCACCCACACAACCAACCCCCCCAAATAAAACCCTAACTAAAAAAACCTAAGCTCCCCATGGCCCTGAAAAGGGCATTTGTATGGGCATTGCCCTTAAAAGGGCATTTAGCTCTATTACTGCCCAAACCCTAATCTAAAACTAAAACCCACCCAATAAACCCTTAAAAAAACCTAACACTAACCCCTGAAGATCCACTTACTGTTTTGAAGAGCCGACATCCATCCTCAACGAAGCTGGGAGAAGTCCTCAGCGAAGTGGCAAGAGTCCTCAACGAAGCCAGGAGAAGTTTTTATCGAAGCCGGGAGAAGTGGTCCTCCAGACGGGCAGAAGTTTTCATCCAGACGGCATCTTCTATTTTCATCCATCCAGCACGGAGCGGGTCCATCTTCAAGACATCCGACACGGAGTATCCTCTTCTTCCGACGACTCCCGACGAATGAAGGTTCCTTTAAGTGACGTCATCCAAGATGGCGTCCCTTAGATTCCGATTGGCTGACAGAATTCTATCAGCCAATCGGAATTAAGGTTGAAAAAATCCTATTAGCTGATGCAATCAGCCAATAGGATTGAACTTCAATCCTATTGGCTGATCCAATCAGCCAATAGGATTGAGCTCGCATTCTATTGGCTGATTGGAACAGCCAATAGAATGCAAGCTCAATCCTATTGCAAGCTCAATCCTGGCTTCGTTGAGGACTTCTTGCCGCTTTGCTGATGATTTCTCCCGGCTTCGTTGAGGATGGATGTTGGCTCTTCAAAACTGTAAGTGGATCTTCAGGGGTTAGTGTTAGGTTTTTTTTAAGGGTTTATTGTATGGGTTTTATTTTTAGGTTAGGGCTTTGGGCTGCAATAGAGCTAAATGCCCTTTAAAGGGCAATGCCCATCCAAATGCACTTTTCAGGGCAATAGGGAGCTTAGGTTTTTTTAGTTAGGGTCTTATTTGGGGGGTTGGTTGTGTGGGTGGTGGGTTTTACTGTTGGGGGGGTTGTTTGTATTTTTTTACAGGTAAAAGAGCTGATTTCTTTGGGGCAATTCCCCGCAAAAGGCCCTTTTAAGGGCTATTGGTAGTTTAGTTTAGGCTAGGGGATTTTTTATTTTGGGGGGCCTTTTTATTTTGATAGGGCTATTAGATTAGGTGTAATTAGTTTAAATATCTTGTAATTTTATTTATATTTATTTGAATTATATTTAAGTTAGGGAGGATTAGGTTTAGACTTAGGTTTAGGGGTTAATAAATATAGTATAGTGGCAGGGACGTTGGGGGCGGCAGATTAGGGGTTAATAAATGTAGGTAGGTGGCGGCGATGTTAGGGACAGCAGATTAGGGGTTAATAATATTTAACTAGTGTTTACGATGCGGGAGTGCGGCGGTTTAGGAGTTAATATGTATATTATAGTGGCGGCAATGTCAGGAGCGGCAGATTAAGGGTTAATAATTTTATTTTAGTGTTTGGGATGCGGGAGGGCCTCGGTTTAGGGGTTAATAGGTAGTTTATGGGTGTTAGTGTACTTTTTAACACTTTAGTTCTGAGTTGTATGCTACAGCTTTGTAGTGTAGAACTCATAACTACTGACTTTAGAATGTGTTACGAATCTTGCGGGATAGGCTGTACCGCTCACTTTTTGGCCTAAAAAAAAAGCTTGTAATACCGGCGCAATGGAAGTCCCATTGAAAAAAGACTTTACGCAAATTGCTAAAGTTTATTTGCAGTAAGGCCAAAAAAGTGTGCGGGACAGCAGTGCCTACAAAACTCGCAATAGCAGTGGTAGTAAAAAAGCAGCGTTATGAGCCTTAATGCTGCTTTTTTACTCATAACATAAAACTCGTAATCTAACCGAAAGTTAGTAAAGACACTGCACACATTATGGGCTAGATTAGAAGTGGAGCGCTTTCACTACAGCGCTAACTGTGCTAGAAGTAAACCTTTTGCACTCACTGGGTAGCGCTGGAATTACGGGTTGAAAGTAAAAAGTTATCGCTCCAGCGCTAACCTGTCGAGCGCAAAAAAACAAACTTACAATATAGCATGTGCAATAACCTATTCCCCCTAAGAAGTCAATAGAGAAAAAAGTGGAAAAAAACCCCAACACCCTACTCGCACGCTTACCAGAATCGCCAACAGACCCCTACTCTAATAACCATTAAACCGCCGCACCCACATAGCAAAGTCCCTAAGCAATCCTGCTTAGAGAGGGTTATATATATATATTTATATACAGTATATACAGTATATATATATATACTGTATATATGTGTGTATATATATATATATATACAGTATATATATACTGCATATATAATGTGTGTGTGTGTATGTATATATATATATATATATACTGCATATACAGTATATATATATATATATATATATATATATATATATATATATATATATATATATATATATATATATATATATATATATATATATATGAAATCACCTAAAAATGCACAGGGCTAGTTTGAGGCAAGATTGCTGGGTACCTTCTCTCTGCTGTTCTACCATATGGAGGGCTCTTTCGAGTAGTGGTCCCCATCAGAAGTCTAAATCACATTTAGTTCTTCTATTTCCTGAGGCCACAAGTATGGCACATTCTTAGTTCTGGTTTTCCCCCATTCTACTACTTGATATCTTCTAAGATTAAGTAATTTTACCTAAAATATACCCTTTTTATAAACTGCGCAATTATTGATAAAACCTTCTACTTTTTTCTTATTTTCATAATTGAATAAATGCTTATATTTCAAGTCCACCA
The DNA here is from genome assembly GCF_027579735.1 of Bombina bombina. Classification (NCBI taxonomy): domain Eukaryota; kingdom Metazoa; phylum Chordata; class Amphibia; order Anura; family Bombinatoridae; genus Bombina; species Bombina bombina. The sequence continues at coordinate 352,577,792 of NC_069503.1, forward strand.
TTTCATTATACTATAGACAAAATGCTATGATGAATTCACAATATACTGTTAGTTTAATTTTAAATGTAATTAGAGAATTTCAAAATGTAAAAAGGTTGTAAAATAATATTAATAACTAAATTCTATGCACTGGAAGAAGATATATTTAATCTCTAGTATATTAATATAAAAACGTAATTAAAAAAAAATAAAAAATTAATAATTTTGTAACCATGCCTTTGTGCATTAATGTTATGCTATATAAAGTTATATTACTTATAAGCAGGTGTAACTCAGAGATATAAACATGTGAAAATAAGATGCATAGGTAATGATAATATAGCTAATGATAATATTGAGACCTTCAGGCTGTGTACATTATTATACAAAAAATAAACATGTGCTTATCTCTGTGGGAAATCCCAGTGACACAGTACAGTAATGAAATTGACTGAAATAATATTTAAGTGCATATTGCAAGTCCTTGCTGAGCATGAGGATTTCAAGTACATTGTTTACATTTTATTTATTAAAATTTAAATAAAAAAATACTAATTTGTTTACACTTTAAAAAAAATATATATATATATGATTTAAAGAAAATTGCTCTTATATTAATTTCTAATTACTGTAATTATAATGATCTGTGTTTAGCATTTGCCCAATCATTTAGGACTTTTAAATTATTTGAATTTAAAGGGGTTTGAAATCTAAAGTTTTGTTTCGTGTTTCTGACAGAGCATACAATTTTAACCCCTTAATGACCGGACCATTTTTCAATTTTCTTACCCTTAATGACAATGGCTATTTTTACATTTCTGCAGTGTTTGTGTTTAGCTGTAATTTTCCTCTTACTCATTTACTGTACCCACACATATTATATACCGTTTTTCTCGCCATTAAATGGACTTTCTAAAGATACCATTATTTTCATCATATCTTATAATTTACTAAAAAATAATAATATATGAGGAAAAAATGGAAAAAAACACACTTTTTCTAACTTTGACCCCCAAAATCTGTTACACATCTACAATCACCAAAAAACACCCATGCTAAACATAGAAACATAGAAACATAGATATTGACGGCAGATAAGAGCCATAGGCCCAGCAAGTCTGCCCCACCTTACCTAACAGTATAAACTTATCTAGTTCGTAGGATAGCCCTATGCTTGTCCCATGCATTTTTAAAGTCCCCCACAGTGTTTGTTGCTACTACCTCTTGAGGAAGTTTATTCCATAAATCAATCACTCTTTCTGTAAAGAAGTGCTTCCTCAAATTACTCCTGAATCTACTACCCTTTAGCTTGAGCTCATGACCCCTTGTTCTTGAATTTTCCATTTTATGTAAAATACCCACAGCCTCAGTTTTACTAAACCCTTTAATGTACTTGAAAGTTGCTATCATATCACCTCTTTCCCTTCTCTCCTCTAAGCTATACATATTTAGGTCATTGAGCCTATCCTGGTCTGGCCTATCCTAAATAGTTTCTAAATTTTGTCCTGAGTTTAGAAATACCCAATGTTTACATGTTCTTAGCTTTTTTTGCAAGTTATAGGGCCATAAATAAAAGTAGCACTTCGCTATTTCCAAACCACTTTTTTTCAAAATTAGCGCTAGTTACATTGGAACCCTGATATCTGTCAGGAATACCTGAATATCCCTTGACATGTATATATTTTTTGTTAGAAGACAACCCAAAGTATTGATCTAAGCACATTTTGGTATATTTTATTCCACCATTTCACTGCCAAATGCGAGCAAATAAAAAAAAAACTTTACATTTTTCACAATTTTAGGTTTCTCACTGAAATTATTTACAAACAGCTTGTGCTATTATGGCACAAATTGTTGTAAAAGCTTCTTTGGGATCCCCTTTGTTCAGAAATAGCAGACTTATATGGCTTTGGCATTGCTTTTTTGTAATTAGACGGCCGCTAAATGCTGCTGCGCGCCACACGTAAATTATGCCCAGCAGTGAAGGGGTTAATTAGGTAGGTTGTAGGGAGCTTGCAGGGTTAATTTTAGCTTTAGGGTAGAGATCAGCCTCCCACCTGACACATCCCACCCCCTGATCCCTCCCAAACAGCTCTCTTCCCTCCCCCACCCCACAAATGTCCCCGCCATCTTAAGTACTGGCAGAAAGTCTGCCAGTACTAAATAAAAGGAGTTTTTTTTTTTTTTTTTATAAAAAAAATAAAATATTTTAGCTGTGATGGACTCCTGCCTTAGCCCCAACCTCCATGATCCCCCCCCCCCCAGCTCTCTAACCCTCTCCCCTATCTAATTGCGGCCATCTTGGGTACTGGCAGCTGTCTGCCAGTACCCAATTTGCACAAAAACAAAAGTATTTTTTTCTTTTTTTCTTTTTTGGGGGGCTTTCTGTAGTGTAGCAGCCCCCCACAATACCCCTACCCCCCCTCCCCCTCCCAGATCCTTTTATATGATTTAAAAAAAAAAATCTTTCCCCCCCCCTCTTCCCTCATTGGTGTCAGTTGCCAGCTAATGCACGCGCACGCGCGCCCCCCCGCACGCTCCCGGCACCCGGCGTGCACATTGCACTTCTAGGAACCGGATGCCGGGTAGCGATGGGCCGCCCACCCACCTCCCTGTTGCGCTCCCACCCACCAACGAACTACCGGTGCAGAGAGGGCCACAGAGTGGCCCTCTCTGCATCGGAGTCTTCTAAAAAGGTATTGCAGGATGCCTCCATATGGAGGCATCACTGCAATACCCTGAGAGCTGCTGGAAGCGATTGCGATCGCTTCCAGCACTCTCCTAGACAACTGACGTACCAGGTACGTCCATTGTCATTAACTACTTGTTAATGCATGACGTACCTGGTACGTCAGTTGTCATTAAGGGGTTAAACAAGATTCCAATTTAATTCAATTAGTAAAGTTGCTTCATTCCTTTGGTATTCTTTGTTGAAGGAGCAGCATTGTGGTACTGTGAGCTAGCTGGCAGCATTGGGAGGACCAATGACGAGAGGCATATATATGTAGCCATCTATCAACAGCTCCCAGAAGTAGCTGCCCCTGAACCTACCTAGGTATTCTTTTCAGCAAAGGATACCAGCAGAACAAAGCAAATTAGATAAAGGAAGTAAAGTGGAAACTTGCTTAAAATGGTATGTATGATTTATCTAAATCATGAAATAAATGTTTTGGGTCGATGTAGCAGTAGACAAATGAATGTAGGTTACCTGTTTATATCAAAAGCATAAATATTAGGAAGGACCTGAGAAAATGGTCTTCCCTTAATATGAAGCTCTTGTTTTTAACTTGAAGGGTTTTTACAACTACTTAAGTATTAGAACGAGGGATAGCGCTTGCTGATAGGTGGGTACATTTAGCAAGTTCTACCCAGTTGTTGAACCTTAAATAGGAGGCTCCTAAGCTTTCATTGTTGCTTTACAAAAAAGATACAAAGAGAATGAAGAAAAATTGATAATAAGAGTAAATTAGAAATTTGCTTAAAATTGCCCGCTCTATCCGAATCATGAAACAAACAATTTGGGTTTAGTGTAACCGCCATACAAACGTTTTTTGCTATCATGCAACAGGGAGACGAACATTAAATGCAGAGGAGGAAAAATATGAGATAGCTCGCTGTGCGGGCGGCACAGATTTCCACGATTGCGCCGAAACCTGCGCCGTATATCGGATCACGCCCCCAATGTTTACATGTTCTCTGCTTTTTTGCAAGTTATGGGGCAATAAATACAAGAAGCACTTTGCTATTTTTTCAAAATTAGAGATAGTTACATTGGAACACTGATATCTGTCAGGAATCCCTGAATATCCCTTGACAAGTATACATTTTTTTTAGTAGACAACCCAAAGTATTGATCTACGCCCATTTTGGTATATTTCATGCCACCATTTCACCGCTAAATGCGATCAAATAAAACAAAAAATTGTTCACTTTTCACTAACTTTTTCACTAACTTTTTCACTAACTTTTTCACTAACTTTTTCACTAACTTTTTCACTAACTTTTTCACTAACTTTTTCACTAACTTTTTCACTAACTTTTTCACTAACTTTTTCACTAACTTTTTCACTAACTTTAGGTTTCTCACTGAAATTATTTACAAACAGCTTGTGCAATTATGGCACAATTGGTTGTAAATGCTTCTCTGGGATCCCCTTTGTTCAGAAATAGCAGACATATATGGCTTTGGCGTTGCTTTTGGGTAATTAGAAGGCCGCTAAATTCCGCTGTACACCACACTTGTATTATGCCCAGCAGGTTAATTAGAGAGCTTGTAGGGTTAATTTTAGCTTTAGTGTAGTGTAGTAGACAACCCAAAGTATTGATCTAGGCCCATTTTGGTATATTTCATGCCACCATTTCACTGCCAAATACGATCAAATAAAAAAAAAATGTTTACTTTTTCAGAAACTTTAGGTTTCACACTGAAATTATTTACAAACAGCTTGTGCAATTATGGCACAAATGGTTGTAATTTTTTTTTAAATTTAAATTCTGCCTTGTAGGATCCCCCCGTAGCCCCCAACCTCCCTGATCCCCCCCAAACAGCTCTCTAACCCTCCCCCCTCTACCTATTTGCCGCCAATAACAAACCCCACCCTTCCCAGATCCCTTAGATAACATTTGCCCCTCTCCTCTCTCCCTTCTTCCCTTTACACTTTGTCCCATAGTTTAGTGCTTCCGCCCCTGTGCCTGCCTCCGCTCCCCTGTGAACGTCTGCGCCTGTGCGCACTCCCGGTGCCCCCACATGCGATCCCGCCCCCCTCTGCCGGATATCCTCCAGCGATGTCTCCCACCCACCAACGATCTGCACCAAATTTTCATGCTCTATCTGAATCATGAATGAAAGAATTAGGGTTTAGTATTCTTTTAATTATTGTATTCAGCAGTATACAAAAGAGAGGGATCAATGATAATGAGAACAGAACCAAATATAATCAGCCCCATTTAAAAAAATGGTTAGATAATCAGAAAATTAGGCATTCATGAGTTCCAAGTGAACTCAACTACCCAAATGAATCATAAGGGAATATATTATTATTAACAAGATCATAAGTAGTGTGATAAACTACTTCTCTGTTTAAAGAAAACACTTTCATAGCCAATTTATGATCTGTTTTGTCAAAGGAAAACTCCAATAAACAAGATAACAAAAATGTTCTGCATAAAAATGTTATACATTGTTGCTCACCATCTTGCCTATAGAACACATGACCCAAATACACACCCAAGTCTACCTAGGTAAGGTCCACAATGAAGGATATCAAACGTATAAGGTAATTTTGATCATAGAAAAATGGGATTCTTTGTAATTGCATTCTCTATCAGAATCATGGAAGTTTAATTTTTGACTTTCATGTCCTAATAAAAATCACTTATTGTTTCAAAATAATAATATGACTGGTTGAATATAAATCTAGGTTTATGGAATGTGTATGAAAATTCTAATTGGATATAATATGGTCTCACTTGCAACTTAAATATATTGTGTCACAGATGTAACTTTTTAAATTCTATTTTGAATATATGTGTATTCTACTCTCAGAAGAACAATGACTCTCTGTAACTGTATTTAAATGGAATTAATTAAGGTCCTCATATCAACAGTGCTAAAGCTTTTACAAATTTAACCCATTATAAAACCAATGAAAGAGGTAAATATTAGAGTGTGGGTTGATGTTGACACAGATGGATTTTAGTGAGATAAATAATTAATGAGTAACCAAAGAACTGGAAGCTGTAACCAAAATGATATGCTCCAATGTGATTCAATGAGAGAAACTTCATTTGATCTATTTATCTATCTATCTATCTATCTATCTATATCATATATTGTTTGAGTCTTGTAGTCATGTAATTGTATGGTTCAATCGTGAATTTTATTATGTAACCACTGATGATGTTTGCCTGAATAAAGCATATATATGTGTGTGTGTGTGTGTAAAACATAAAAATATAAAAAAAATTAAACAAAAATATATTCATCTACTTAAATTTAAAGGGCTCCAATGCAGTTATATATGTCTATATGTGTGTACATATTTATTTATGTGTTTGTATGTGTATATATGTCTGTAAATACATATATACACATATAAATACATATGTACACATAAATACATATATACACATATAAGTACATATGTACACATATAAATACATATGTACACATATAAATACATATATACACATATAAATACATATATACACATATAAATACATATGTACACATAAATACATATATACACATATAAGTACATATATACACATATAAAGACATATATACACATATAAATACATATTTACACATATAAATACATATATACACATACAAATACATATATACACATATAAATACATATATACACATATATAGACCTATATAAACATACATATACATGTTTAAACATGTATATGCCTGTATTTCTATGTTAAAGCCCTTTGCTTGCTTGAGACCTCATATATTTGAGCCCTTTTTTGTGCCTTTTTTTTAACAATGTTTATTAGATAGTGTTATTATGAGTGTAAGTGAACTTTGTAATGTATTTTTAATGTGTTTAGTGACACTTTTTTGTTTCACAAAGGAGTTAACCAGAGCTCCGAGGACGCGTTATCCTCCCGAGCGTTAACTTCAATTGCACTCAAGCAATTGTGCTTAATTTCAACTTGTACTATGAGTGAAAAACATGATGCATGCAAACACCCAAGATAAACCCTTTTTATATTATATATTCAATGGATTATTTAGTATTTTTTACAGTCTGTATAATGATTTTTTAATAATTGTTATTACTATTTGTTAATATTTATATTTAATATTTCAAAACACACATTGAGCTTAGCAATTCTTCATGTGTGTTAACCACATTTGACCTAAATCGCAAAACACAGAGCACTATATGCATATTTTAAATTCCTATGTCCTTTACATAGAGCAATTATTTTATTTTTAATTATTAAATATATATTTATTTATATAGATTATAATGTTAATGTAAAATATATATTTATACCTATATATCTATAGGAATAAATATGTAGGTATAGACATCTATATACATACACACACACACATATATATATATACACACATATTTAGACATGTATATAAATGTATATATACAATATAGCCCTTTGCTGTAAAAACTCCTTGCTATATACCATATTCTTTTTAACCCCTTATCATTTTTTGGAACCCTTTCCAGTTAAACACCTTGCCATATACCATAATACAGGTAGCCCTCAGTTTACGCCGGGGTTAGGTTCCAGAAGGAATGGTTGTAAATCAAAACCGTTGTAAATTGAAACCCAGTTTATAATGTAAGTCAATGGGAAGTGAGGGAGATAGGTTCCAGGCCCCTCTCAAAATTGTCATAAGTAACACCTAATACATTATTTTAAATGATTTAAAATGAAGACTTAAAATGCTAAGTTAAATGAACAAAAACATTTGCTAAACAGCATTATAAATCTAATAAAATAATCACACAACACAGACTTCACTTGCATTTTTCTGCAAACCGTTATTTCTGTGCATTCCAATCTGGACTGATTTATAGACAGGAAGATCTTGTTCCTTTGAAATCTGCTCGATAGCTCAGGTCTGGTTATACTGATTAATTTTAGCTTGCTTGGCTTTGCTGCAACACAAGCGGACAGCTCCACCTACTGGCTATATTAATAAATGCACTGCTTCTCAATGCTTTTCAATAGCAGTCACATGACTGGAAAAAAAGGTTGTTATTCTGAAACGGTGTAAATTGAACCGTTGTAAAACGAGGGCCACCTGTACATTTTTAATCCCTCTAAAAACTTTTTTTCAATATAAATTAGATTTTTTATAAAAAATGTATTTATTTGAGTATAATACTTTCTTTTAATGTGTTTTACATGTTTTTTTGTAACTATTTGGGATGTTGTTCGAGTGCAACCCATAACTTTCAACTTGTAATATTGAAAGTAATTTTGTGCTAGAGTGATGTTGGCCGCGCTAAACCTTTTTTCAGTAAATCTAATTTACCATGGACTTGTAATATAAATTTGCAAGCCAATTTTAGTTTGGTTCAGCAGTGTTGCTAATGCGTCCCATGCTACCATTAGCGAGGTCAATTCTATTGGCTGATCCAAACAGCCAGTCGGATTTAACATCAATCCGATTGGCTGATTAAATCAACCAATCAGATTTTCCCTACCTTAATTCTGATTGGCTGATAGAATCCTATCAGCCAATCGGAATTCGAGGGACGCCATGTTGGATGACGTCATTTAAAGGAACCGTCATTCGTCGTTAGTCCGTCGTGCTGGAAGGATGCTCCGCACCGGATGTCTTCAAGAGGGAGTCGCTCCTCGTCGGATGGAAGAAGATAGAAGATGCCGCTTGGATGAAGCCTTCTGCCGGTCCGAATGTCCTCTTCTGCCCGGATAGGATGAAGACTTCTGCCGGTCTGGATGTCCTCTTCTGCCCCATCCGATGAAGACTTCTGCCCGGATCGGATGACCACTTGTGCCCGGCTGGGTGAAGACGGCTCAAGGTAGGGTGATCTTCAAGGGGGTAGTGTTAGGTTTTATTAAGGGGGGATTGGGTGGGTTTTAGAGTAGGGGTGTGTGGATGGTGGGTTGTAATGTTGGGGGGAGATTGTACTGTTGTTTACAGGTACAATAGCTGATTACTTGGGGGCAATGCCCCGCAAAAGGCCCTTTTAAAGGCTATTTGTAATTTAGTATAGGGTAGGGAAATTTAATTTTTTTTTTTTTTTTTTATTTTATTAGGGGGATTAGATTAGGTGTAATTAGTTTAAAATTCTTGTAATTCTTTTTTATTTTCTCTAATTTAGTGGGGGTTTTTTCCCGTAAATTAGTTTATTGAATTTAATTGTAATTAATTGTAGGTAGTTTAGGTAATTAGTTTAATGATAGTGTAGTGTTAGGTGTAATTGTAACTTAGGTTAGGATTTATTTTACAGGTAATTTTGTACTTATTTTAGCTAGGTAGTTATTAAATAGTTAATAAGTATTTAATAACTATTGTACCTAGTTAAAATAAATACAAAGTTGCCTGTAAAATAAAAATAAACCCTAAGCTAGCTACAATGTAACTATTAGTTATATTGTAGCTATCTTATGGTTTATTTTATAGTTAAGTGTTTAGTTTTAAATAGGAATAATTTATTTAATTGTAGTTATTTTATTTAGATGTATTTAAATTATATTTAAATTAGGGGGGTGTTAGGGTTAGGGTTAGACTTAGGTTTAGGGGTTAATAACTTTATTATAGTAGTGGCGACGTTTGTGGCGGCAGATTAAGGGTTAATAAATTTAATATAGTTGCAGCGACGTTGGGAGGGCAGATTAGGGGTTTATAACTATAATGTAGGTGTCGGCGATGTTGGGGGCAGCAGATTAGGGGTTTATAAGTATAATGTAGGTGGCGGCGGTGTCCGGAGCGGCAGATTAGGGGTTAATAGTATAATGCAGGTGGCGACAATGTCAGGGGCGGCAGATTAGGGGTTAATAAGTGTAATATTAGGGGTGTTTAGACTCGGGGTTCATGTTAGGGTGTTAGGTGCAGACATATTTTTTATTTTCCCATAGGAAACAATGGGGCTGCGTTAGGAGCTGAACGCTGCTTTTTGTGCAGGTGTTAGGGTTTTTCAGCCACCTCAGCCCCATTGTTTCCTATGGGGAAATCGTGCACGAGCACGTTTAGCCAGCTTACCGCTACCGTATGCAACGCTGGTATTGAGGTGAGATGTGGAACTAAATTTTGCTCTATGCTCACCTTTTTGCGGCTAACGCCAGGTTTAAAAAAACCTGTAATACCAGCGTTGGCTTAAGGGAGCGGTGGGAAAAAAAGGAGCGTTAGCAACGCAAGCCTTACCGACAAAAACTCGTAATCTAGCAGTAGTTTCTATGAAGATATACCTGGGTAGGTATCTGGGGCACTACATGGCAGGAAATTGTGCTGCCATCTAGTTCTTTTAAAGATTAAACTGTTGCCTTATAGTGCTCCAGAAATGGGTAGGCTCCTGAGCTTATGTCCCTACTTATCAACAAAACATTCCAAGAGAATGAAGACAAATTGATGATAGAAGCAAATTAGAAAGATTTTTTTTAATCTCATGCTCTACCTGAATCATGAAAGAAAACTTTTGGGTTTCATATCCCTTTAATATATATCTATATTATAGTCTCAAGAGAGGCATTTGTTTTAAATGCTTATGTAAAATGGCCATGTAATGAAAATGTTGTAAATACTGAGCCTTTATATATAAGTATTGTCCCCAACTAACTAATGTAGTGCTAATTCTGGGATCAAATATTGTTTAGTTGTGCTAATTAATATCAAAACGATTCCTCATAATTGCTTTAAATACAGACCTGATATTTGCTGATTTTTAATGAAAACTATTTTAGTCTGAACACATCATTTTGATTTTAGGATGTGGTGTAATGTGTTTAAATCTATCATTCTTCAATACCATTTTTCTGTCACTATGTTAACAAGAAAGACATTTCTCAGAATGATTTTAATCATGTAACAATACTGTAATATGCAAAGAAAATAAGAGTCATAACCTTGTAGTCCGGACCTAATGTAACTGTATGATAAATTCCCCTTTCCTCCTTTGTCACCTTGTAATAATTTGTCATCACCTGCACACCTAACCAGAAGCACATCATTTATAGATCTGAAGAAAATAATCATATGTTGTCTGTGTAAAGGGATATAAATTCACAAGGGAAGTGATAGAGGTTTTGCATAACTGTTTGATATAACCTCCTATACCCTTTAAATATACTGTAATTATACATTGACTTAAAAATAAAAAATAAAAAACTTAAATGGACAGTCTAGGCCAAAATACATTTTCATGATTCAGATAGGGCATGTAATTTTAAACAATTTTCCAATGTACTTTTATCACCAATTTTGCTTTGTTCTCTTGGTATTCTTAGTTGAAAGCTTAACCTTGGAGGTTCATATGCCAATTTCTTAGACCTTGAAGGCCACCTCTTTTCAGAATGCCTTTTAACAGTTTTTCACCACTAGAGGGTGTTAGTTCATGTATTTCATATAGATAACACTGTGCTTGTGCACGTGAAGTTATCTGGGAGCAGGCACTGATTGGCTAAACTGCAAGTCTGTCAAAAGAACTGAAATAAAGGGGCAGTTTGCACAGGCTTAGATATGCAGTATAATGATGTGACTATATATGCATTGATGTGTATGCTATGCAGTATAATGATGTGTCTATCTATGCACTGATGTGTATGCTCTGCAGTATAACGACGTGACTATATATGCACTGATGTGTATGCTATGCAGTATAATGATGTGACTATATATGCACTGATGTGTATGCTGTTCAGTATAATGACGTGACTATGCACTAATGTGTATGCTATGCAGTATAATGACGTGACTATATATGCACTGATGTGTATGCTATGCAGTATAATGACGTGACTATATATGCACTGATGTGTATGCTATGCAGTATAATGACGTGACTATATATGCACTGATGTGTATGCTATGCAGTATAATGACGTGACTATATATGCACTGATGTGTATGCTATGCAGTATAATGACGTGACTATATATGCACTGATGTGTATGCTATGCAGTATAATGATGTGACTATATATGCACTGATGTGTATGCTATGCAGTATAATGATGTGTCTATCTATGCACTGATGTGTATGCTATGCAGTATAATGACGTGACTATATATGCACTGATGTGTATGCTATGCAGTATAATGATGTGACTATATATGCACTGATGTGTATGCTATGCAGTATAATGACGTGACTATATATGCACTGATGTGTATGCTATGCAGTATAATGATGTGACTATATATGCACTGATGTGTATGCTATGCAGTATAATGATGTGTCTATGCACTGATGTGCATGCTATGCAGTATAAATATGATGAATATATATATACACAGACAGTAACCACATAGGCACACACCTGGGTATAAATGGCTGCTTGAGCCCTGGTGTCACTGTACCTGCTGCACCAATGCTATTTCCACTCCTGTGCGTCATTATATATATATATATATATATATATATATATATATATATATATATATATATATATATATATATATATATATACTGTAGGTATAGATATAGATATAACTGACCTAAATAGTTGCCTAAATAATGAAAGACTATATTTTAGTTGATAATAATAATTAAAAAGAGATAAGGATAGGACTTATAAATAATATATCCTTATCTCTTTTTAATTATTATTATCAACTAAAATATAGTCTTTCATTATTTAGGCAACTATTTAGGTCAGTTTAGTGCTGTTTTTCACTTTTAGACAATTAGTTTAACCTGGCCACTCAGGTATAAATTAAATAGGCGCAACCTTGCTTTTTGTATTTTTCCACTGTATCTATATAATTATCAATTTTTTAAGGTTTTATTGATACAGCTGGGTTGTTTAGTGAAATTACAGTTCATTATTAGTATTAATATCTTATATCTGCCTTCCATATATATAGATATACATTGTACTAAAATATCGTCAGATATACAGTATGTAGAAATATATATTTATGAATAAATAGAACATATTTTGCTATGTGAAGAACATTGGAATGTGAAATATTCATATTTTCATGTCAGGTTAGTACACTTGAGAATATGCAATCAGGTTTACACGCGAGTAGGGTGTAAGGTTTTTCCCCCGTTTTTTTTGCTTCATTGACCTCTGTGGGGGAATACGTGAACACGCACACGATTATCTAACTGGCCCTTTGATTATAGTTATGAACTTATGAATAATATAAACTTATTCTCCTATCTAAAAAGAGCTGTTTCTTCTTAAGATATCATCAGGCTGAGGAATGAACAGACAGACAGACACACATACCCCTCTCACACACACCGCACACACAGTGATATATACGCACACACATGTACACACACACATACAGATATACACATACACACAGATTTATACACACACACACATACACAGATACACAAGCACGCACATATATATATATATATATACACACACACACATCTGACTCACACACATAGATACACACATATATATATATATATATATATATATATATATATATATATATATATACACACACACACAGATATACACACAGATACACACACACACACAGATATACACACACACACACCTCACACACACACACATACACACACAGATATACACACACAAACACCTCACACACACAGATACACAGCTATATATATATACACACACACACACACACACACATATACACACAGATACACACAGATATATACACACACACACACATACACACACAGACATACACACACCTCACATACACACAGCTATATATACACACAGATACACACACACAAACACACACAGATACATACACAAAGGAGGCATGTGTACCTCTGAGCAAGATAAAAATAAATTAAAGGTTGCTTTTGGACAGTAACACATAAATGAACATTTCAATGGGCTAGATTACAAGTGGTGTGCTAACTGTTACGTTCAAGCGATAAGGGGCGTATCACAACTCTTTGTGCGCATCAGAAGTAGCATGCGTATTACGAGTGGAAAGTCAACGCGATCGCTTGAGAAAAACTGAATTTAACGCACATCAGGTTAGTGCGATTTTAGAGCTCTGGTTAACTGTTATGCAATACAAAATAGTTGCACAAAACACTTCAAAATACAATTAAAAGTACAGTTACAGTCATATAAACATAAAAAGTTATAAGGGCTCAAAGGTTTTAAATGTTAGAAAAAGGCATACAAAGCGTTTTAACATAGAGATAGATACATACACATGTCTAAATATGTATTTGTATGTACATATATATGTTCATATACAACATAGTTGTGTATGAACATATATATATATATATATATATATATATATATATATATGTGTGTACATATGTAAATACAAATATATACACTTATATAAACAAACACACACACATATATATATATATATATATATATATATATATATATATATATATATATATATATATATATGTGTGTGTGTGTATTGGAACCCTTTGCAGTCAAGTAGCTGAAAACATGTAAAATCATATTTCTGCAATATTCATATTTAATAAAGTGTTTAACTATGTATTTACTGTAAATATTTCACATTTCAATGTTCTTCACATAAGGGAATATGTTGTAAATATTTTTAAATATAGATATATACAGATATAAATAGGAATTTCTAACTATATATATTTATTGGTATAGATATATATTTTACAAAAAACATCAGATCTATATAGAAATATGTATTTATGAATAAATAGAACATATTATGCTATGTGAAGAACATAGGAATGTGAAATATTAATATTTCATGTCAGGTTAGCGCACATGGTTAAACGTGATCCGGTTTGTGATTATGGGTGTTAGATTTTCCCCCCACATTTTGGGGTCTATTGAAGTCTGAGCTGGAATACGGTTACACATTCGCAATATTCAAAGTTCGCCTTTTTGCATGCATCAAGTTAGCGCTGGTAAGAAAACTTCTTACTTTTAACTTGAAATATGTGCGCTACTTGACATGCACAAAAAGCTTATTTCTAACGAATTTAACGTGTGAGTGGAAACACTAATTTGCGCTCAACTCGTAATCTAGCCCTATGTGTTTTTTTCTATGGGCCATCACTCTACAAGGGATTGAACCAGAGGCATCGGATATTACAGTTGTCAAATGAGGATATACAAAAGAAGATGAGTGTCCTCTGCATATTTAATGAAGCTGTCAGCTGTAATCTCAGTTCCTCAACAAGTCTGCAGGACCTCTATAGGACAACTGGCATCTTCTTACCTCACAAATGATGAAAAGACTGATGTGACAATTGAGGAGCACATATCTGCAGTCCTCCTCATTACCGTGTCCCTATGTATTCTATCAAAGCACAAAGAACCAAATCAAAGCACAACCTTTAATTTTCCGGCCCTTGTGGAGTCTATAGTTGCATGGAAACCATATCATTGTGGTGTCTATAACTGTGTGCAGTGCTAAACAGGAGTAATGTGCACAATTTATTTACTGTGTTCCCACAGTGTCTATATGTGTGCAGCGTGGAACAGGAGCAATGTGTGTAGTTTAATTGCAGGCCCCCTAATCTATGTGCTTCTGCGTCTGCATAGCTTCCTGTCAATTAAGAGCCCACCCAGATTCCCTTCTGACCTGCATCCTCCGACTTCAGCAGTTGTGTTCTTCAGCTCCTACTTGCTGGATAGCCGCCCTGCTCCACCCACCACAGTTTTCCTGTCTCTATGATGTAACCTGCGCGTAAATAAATAATTAAAAAAATGAACAGAAGTCAACAAAATAAAAGACTTTCCTGTACCCAAGTCGAACAAACTAATTTAGTAGTTGTCCCAGACCACTATGATGACTGGGTTTTCATAGAAACATAGATATTGATGGCAGATAAGAGCCATAGGCCCAGCAAGTCTGCCCGATATTACCTAACAGTATCAACATCTGTTTATACAAATTATATGTAAAATCAAGGTTTATTATTGAAAATAAAAATGTTTTCAAAGTGATTTAGAGAGATATGGGGCTATATTTAACATAGTGCTAGCGGACATGATACAATGTAGCATATCATGTCCGCTGCACATCGATAAATGCCGACAGCATATGCTGTCTGCATTTATCATTGCATAAGGAGTTCTTGTGAGCTGCTGGTGCAATGCCGCCCCCTAGCAGGGGGTGTCAATCAAACTGATCGCCTCAGACCAGGCGGCCAAGTTATGGAGCAGCGGTCTTTAGATCGCTGCTTCATAACTTTTGGTTCTGATGAGCCTTCATACGGAGCATGATAAATCGGCCCCATGGTCTATGATCAGGTGCAGGACTGGGAAGGGCTCAATGGTGTATATGTGTTTATGTGTATGTATGTATGTATGAACACAGAGTTTGTAACTTATATTTCAATACAAAACCACAGTTTAAAAGTTAAGAACTTGACATTCGGCTTAGCACTTGAGAGATAGCCGGTATGAGTTTTTCAGCGCACCCCCAATAGACGTTATAGAGCATCCTAGACTTTGAATGAGCACTAATATATTACTTTTAACTTGTAATATGAGTGCAGAAATTAAATCGCTATTGATTTAAGTTGATATATCACACAATAGCGTAATTATTTTTGCATTCCTCTTGTAATCTGGGCTTTTGCTGATGTTATGCCCTGGAATCAATCTGGGGTCCTTGGCTTGCTGGACAGTTGTTTTGTTGCCATGCCACCTGTGGACTTTGGCTACATGCTATTTCTTGCTAATTGTATTTTGTTTTTGTTTGCTCTTTGTCTCCACCTTCCTGCAGCTGTAGGTCATTACCTATTAAGTTCAGACTATTTAAAGCCAGTCCTTTCCTGCAGTCTTTGCCTGTTTATAGTCAAACTCTGTGACTAGTCTGGCTTTCTGTTGCTGAACTCGGGATTCTCTTTGCCGATTCTTATGATGCCTGAAACTTGTTCCTGATTGAATTCCTGATTTGACCCTTGGCTTGGACTCTTGTTATCCACTGTTTCCTAATTTGGTACCTTCTCAGCTTTTATGGACTTTTAAACCCCCAACTTGTTATCTTGACCCTGATTTTGTACTTTCCACTGGTAATTCTGTAGCCCTAATAGATTTGACTTCTGGCCCATACTTTTTCCTACTCC
The DNA here is from genome assembly GCF_027579735.1 of Bombina bombina. Taxonomy (NCBI): domain Eukaryota; kingdom Metazoa; phylum Chordata; class Amphibia; order Anura; family Bombinatoridae; genus Bombina; species Bombina bombina. Next base: position 352,594,491 of record NC_069503.1, read on the forward strand.
TTTGTGGTCACCTTCCGGTCCCTATCTACTCTGCTGAACGTTTTGGCTCATTATCCTATTTTGTAGACAACCTAGCAGGTGCTGACAATATACAGGCACACCATGGATACTTTTGAGCTCAACAGGGCTGTGACCCACCAGGGGCAATTGCTTGGCGACCACACACTCCAACAATAAAATATGGATGCCAAGTGATCTGCCATTACTGATCTTTTCACTGTTTTTTCCACTGATCTTTTCTCCTGCTGTTCCCACTGTTGCCTCTGCTGGACATGTTCATGTATCATATATCTCATGTGAAAATATCTCTAATACCCTCTGCATGTTCCTGCTTGTAAGAATACAAATAATAATTTATAAAGTTGATGAACATATTTATTGGCCAGGTTTTTAGTCAAATTATTTAGTATGCATTGATGAAGTTTAACTGGGCAGTCATAACTTTTGCCTTTATCCCTTATAAAATAATATATTTTTTTTTACTGAAAAGTGACTTATAGTGGGACTTAAATGAGAGCAGCTTCTAAATAAAGACAAATTTACCTTATGATTGAGCTTGCATTCTATTGGCTGTTCCAATCAGCCAATAGGATTGAAGTTCAATCCTATTGGCTGATTGCATCAGCCAATATGATTTTTCCTACCTTAATTCCGATTGGCTGATAGAATTTTATCAGCCAATCGGAATAGAAGGTATGCCATCTTGGATGACGTCACTTAAAGGAACCTTCATTCGTCGGGTAGTCGTCGGCCAGGAAGGATGCTCCGTGTCGGATGTCTTGAAGATGGACCCGCTCCGTGCCAGATGGATGAAGATAGAAGATGCTGTCTGGATGAAGACTTCTGCCCGTCTGGAGGACCACTTCTGCCGGCTTGGATGAAGACTTCTGCCCGTCTGGAGGACCACTTCGCCCGGCTTCGTTGAGGACTTCGGCCCGGTTGGGTGAAGACTTCTCAAGGTAGGGTGATCTTCAAGGGGTTAGTGTTAGGTTTTATTAAGGGGGGATTGGGTGGGTTTTAGAGTAGGGTTGGGTGTGTGGGTGGTGGGTTTTAATGTTGGGGGGGCATTGTACTTTTTTTTACAGGTAAAAGAGCTGATTACTTTGGGGCAATGCCCCGCAAAAGGCCCTTTTAAGGGCTATTTGTAATTTAGTATAGGGTAGGGCTTTTTATTATTTTGGGGGGCTTTTTATTTTTTTAGAGGGATTAGATTAGGTGTAATTAGTTTAAAAAACTTGGAATTATTTTATTATTTTCTATAATTTAGTGTTTTTTTATCCCGTACTTTAAATAATTTTATTTAATTGTAATTAATTGTAGTTAATTTAGGGAATTAATTTAATTGTAGTGTAGTGTTAGGTGTTATTGTAACTTAGGTTAGGTTTTATTTTACAGGTAAATTTGTCTTTATTTTAACTAGGTAGCTTTTAAATAGATAATAACTATTTAATAACTATTCTACCTAGTTAAAATAAATACAAAGTTGCCTGTAAAATAAAAATAAATCCTAAGCTAGCTACAATGTAACTATTAGTTATATTGTAGCTATCTTAGGGTTTATTTTATAGGTAAGTATTTAGTTTTAAATAGGAATAATTTAGTTAATTGTAGTAATTTTATTTAGATTTATTTAAATTATATTTAAGTTGTGGGGGTTAGGGTTAGGGTTAGACTTAGGTTTAGGGGTTAAGAACTTTAATATAGTGGTGGCGACATTGGGGGAGGCAGATTAGGGGTTAATAAATGTAGGTAGGTGGCGGCGATGTTAGGGACAGCAGATTAGGGGTTAATAAAATTTAACTAATGTTTGCGAGGCGGGAGTGCAGCGGTTTGGGGGGTTAATATATTTATTATAGTGGTGGCGATGTCCGGTTCGGCAGATTAGGGGTTAAAATATTTATTATAGTGTTTGCGATGTGGGGGGGCCTCGGTTTAGGGGTTAATAGGTAGTTTATGGTTGTTAGTGTACTTTTTAGCACTTTAGTTAAGAGTTTTATACTACGGCGTTAGACAATAAAACTCTTAACTACTGACTTTAAAATGCGTTACCGGGCTTGACAGGAGAGTATCTACTGCTCACTTTTTGGAAGACTCGTAATACCGGCGCTATGCAAGTCCCATTGAAAAGATAGGATACGCAATTGACGTAAGTGGATTTGCGGTATTTTCGAGTCTGGCCTGTACCTGCAAGACTCGTAATACCAGCAGGTGTTAAAAAGCAGCGTTAGGACCTCTCAGCGCTGCTTTTTAAAGTTAATGCAAGGCTCATAATCTAGGCATTAGATATTTTGGCAACTTCTGATAATTAAACTTCCCAAATAATTATTATAATAATATCACAAGAAAATCTTGTTTTCTTACATTCTGATTGGGAAACACAAGAAAACGATATAAACCATGTTAAACTTAAAACTGATTAGGAGTTGATGGATTTTTCTTGAAGGAATAGCCTAGTCAAAATTAAACTTTCATGATTCAGATAGAGCATGCAATTTTAAGCAACTTTCTAATTTGCTCCTATTATCAATTTTTCTTCATTCTCTTGGTATCTTTATTTAAAAAATCAAGGAGCCGGACCATTGTTGGTTCAGCACCTGGGTAGGGCTTGCTGATTGGTGTCTAAATGTAGCCACCAATCAGCAAGCGCTACCCAGGGTCCTGAACCAAAAATGGGCCGGCTCCTAAGATTACATTCTTGCTTTTTCAAATAAAGATACCAAGAGAACGGAAAAAAAAATGAAAATAGGAGTAAATTAGAAAGTTGCTTAAAATTGCATGCTCTATCTGAATTGTGAAAGTTTAATATTGACTAGACTATCCCTTTAACTAATAATAGGTTTGATTCCAATCTTTCCAAAATTCTCATTTAATATCAGAAAAACAGAATCAGGCAATTTATTTTTTTATTTTTTTATCAAAACTATCAAAATCAAACACAACCAAGCTTTATAACCGCCTCAATATCAGATTTCAATTTCCCCACAATGGTATTGTGAGCAATTTATAATAGTTGTTTACCAAAAACTGAATGAATTAAAAAAAATTATAATCTCCAAAACAAACATTCAAGCTCAAAATGGCTGATTCATATTCTTTTTTAAATTAAATCACAAATATCGACAACATGACCATGATGCAAAATTGTTGCATAATATAAAAATAGCACTTGTGCTTTTACATTTAATAGATGGTGATGATGCGCTTCGTATCATATCATATGTTATTTGGTGTCACTGTTGTTGGCATGAAGAGCTGTATTGTTTTATGGGTCTGAGCATGTGCAGATAGATGGCCAGTATCGTTATTGTTTGATCTGTGGGTGTTATTGTTTGATCTGTGGGTGTTATTGTTTGATCTGTGGGTGTTATTGTTTGATCTGTGGGTGTTATTGTTTGATCTGTGGGTGTTATTGTTTGATCTGTGGGTGTTATTGTTTGATCTGTGGGTGTTATTGTTTGATTTGTGGGTGTTATTGTTTGATCTGTGGGTGTTATTGTTTGATCTGTGGGTGTTGAGTATTTATCAAGTGCTTCTGAGTGTTGCATTTAATCACCTAGATCACGAGTTTGGCGTTAGCCTTAAAAAGCAGCGTTGAGAGGTCCCAACGCTGCTTTTTTCCTAACGCTGGTATTACGAGTCTGGCAGGTACAGGTGTACCGCTCACTTTTCTTCCGCGACTTGAGGTTACCGCGAATTCCCTTACGTCAATTGCGTATCCTATCTTTTTAATGGGATTTGCCTAACGCTGGTATTACAAGTCTTGGAAGAAGTGAGCGGTAGACCCTCTCCTGTCAAGACTTCTACCGCATTTAAAAGTCAGTAGTTAAGAGTTTTATGGGCTAATGCCGGAACATAACTCTTAACTAAAGTGCTAAAAAGTACACTAACACCCATAAACTACCTATTTAACCCCTAAACCGAGGCCCCCCCCCACATCGGAAACACTTAAATAAATATATTAACCCCTAATCTGCCGACCGGACATCGCCGCCACTGTAATAAATATATTAACCCCTAAACCGCCGCACTCCCGCCTCGCAAACACTAGTTAAATTTTATTTACACCTAATCTGCCGTCCCTAGCATCGCCGACACCTACTTAAACTTATTAACCCCTAAACTGCCACCCCCAACGTCGCTGCTACTATATTAAATTTATTAACCCCTAAACCTAAGTCTAAACCTAACCTTAACACCCCCTAACTTAAATATAATTTAAATTATACGAAATAAAATTACTACAATTAAATAAATGAATCCTATTTAAAACTAAATACTTACCTATAAAATAAACCCTAAACTAGCTACAATATAACTAATAGTTACATTGTAGCCATCTTAGGGTTTATATTTATTTTACAGGCAACTTTGTATTTATTTTAACTAGGTACAATAGTTATTAAATAGTTATTAACTATTTAATAACTACCTAGCTAAAATAAGTACAAAATTACCTGTAAAATAAATCCTAACCTAAATTACAATTACACCTAACACTACACTATCATTAAATAAATTACCTAAACTACCTACAATTAAATACAATTAAATTAAATAAACTAAATTACGAAGAAAAAAAACACTAAATTACTTTAAAAAAAAGAATTACAAGAATTTTAAACTAATTACACCTAATCTAATCCCCCTAATAAAATAAAAAATTCCCCCAAAATAATAAAATTCCCTACCCTATACTAAATTACAAATAGCCCTTAAAAGGGCTTTTTGCGGTTCATTGCCCCAAAGTAATCAGCTCTTTCACCTGTAAAAAAAATACAATACCCCCCCAACATTAAAACCCACCACCCACACACCCAACCCTACTCTAAAACCCACCCAATCCCCCCTTAAAAAAATATTTTGGGGGGCTTTTTTATTTTATTAGGGGGATTAGATTAGGTGTAATTAGTTTAAAAGTCTGGTAATTTTTTTTTATTTTCTGTAATTTAGTGTTTTTTTTCCCCCGTAATTTAGTTTATGTAATTGTATTTAATTGTAAGTAGTTTAGGTAATTTATTTAATGATAGTGTAGTGTTAGGTGTAATTGTAATTTATTTTAGGGTTTATTTTACAGGTAATTTTGTACTTATTTTAGCTAGGTAGTTATTAAATAGTTAATAACTATTTAATAACTATTGTACCTAGTTAAAATAAATACAAAGTTGCCTGTAAAATATATATAAATCCTAAAATAGCTACAATGTAACTATTAGTTATATTGTAGCTAGCTTGGGGTTTATTTTATAGGTAAATATTTAGTTTTAAATAGGATTCATTTATTTAATTATGTTAAATTTATTTAGTTTAATTTAAATTATATTTAAGTTAGGGAGGGGTTAGACTTAGGGTTAGACTTAGGTTTAGGGGTTAATAAATTTAATATAGTAGCAGCGACGTTGGGGTCGGAAGATTAGGGGTTAATAATTTAATATAGTTGCGGCGACGTTGGGGGGGGGCAGATTAGGGGTTAATAATTCTAATGTAGGTGGCGGCGATTTTGGGGGCAGTAGATTAGGGGTTCATAGGGATAATGTAGGTGGCGGCGGTGTCCGGAGCAGCAGATTAGGGGTTAATAATATAATGTAGGTGTCAGCAATAGCGGGGGGGGGGGCAGATTAGGGGTTAATAAGTGTAATAATAGGGGTGTTTAGACTCTGGGTTCATGTTAGGGTGTTAGGTGTAGACATAGATTTATTTTCCCCATAGGAAACGATAGGGCTGCTTTACAAGTTGGACGCTGCTTTTTTGCAGGTGTTAGTTTTTTTTTTCAGCCAGCTCAGCCCCATTGTTTCCTATGGGGAAATTGTGCACGAGCACGTTTAGCCAACTTACCGCTACCGTAAGCAACGCTGGTATTGAGATGAGATGTGGAGCTAAATTCTGCTCTATGCTCACCTTTTTGCAGCTAACGCCAGGTTTAAAAAAACCTGTAATACCAGCGTTGTCTTAAGGGAGCGGTGGGAACAAAAGGCTCGTTAGCCCCGCAAGCCTTACCGACAAAAACTCGTAATCTCGCCGAATGTGTTTATTTTGTTGTTGATATTTAGTTGTAAAGTTTTGGTTGGGTGGATTGTCATTGCTGTAGTCAATGCTGTCTATGCATCATATTGGTGATTTTACTAATATCCTATACGATAATTTCCAATATCAAAATGTCTTATTGTTTGCAATTACAATGGCTCATTCAGATGCAAAAAAAGGTATATTGGGAGCCAAAAAAAAAAGCTTATAAACTCGATTGACTAGATTGAAAATGACCCCATGATCGGTTCATGATATGTGCAATTAACTTGATGAAATATATAATTTTGCATAATCTTTTAATTAACATTTTTAAACTTGTAACCACTATTATAATCATCATTGTGTAATTTTATAGTTTCGGTGTGATCTGAGCTATAATGCTAACTTTTTATTAGGCCAGGAAAAGTTTTTTTTTTTTTAGTTTAGAATGGTCTTAAGAAGTAATTGGAGGCAAGATTAAACATCCATGACATCGATCATGGTAAAGTTAGCCTTTATAAAAAAAAACTTTGTTTATGTCTGTTAACAAAGTTACATTTTTTCCTGATATCCATTAGAGCATACCTAGGTAGATTTAGGAGTGTGAACTTCTCTTGAACAATATGTCCTAGATTATAAGTGGCGATGTAGTTAACGCACCCGCCCATGCATAAACATTGCTAGAAGTAATGTTTTTGTGCACGTATTACAAGTTAAAAGTACAGGTTTTGCTCGCAAGCGAAACCCAACATAGGATATCACAACCACCCTAACTTTTCTCCCTATTGTCAGGGTTTTTTCCCTACTTTGTTTGTCATGTGCTGCAGGTAGCCATTTTACTCACCTCTCTTACTGAATCTGGTACAGAGTGGGTAATGCTGCTCATTTCCTGCACGCTCTCTTATGGCCAGACTGGTGTACATCATCCGTGTGAGACAGGTTGCAGTCTCAGAATTGTGATGTCATCAATTACTATTTAAAGGACCTCTGTTCAGTATGCTTTGCCTTTGCGTTGTCTCAGAACTGTTTATGAGTTCCTGTGTCTGACGTCCCTTCTGGCTCCTGATCCCTGGCTTGTTCATGACTCTGCTGTTCTTCTTGTTTCTGATTCCGGCTCGTTTGACTACTCACTTTGGCTCCTGACTCGGCTCGTCTGACTACCAGCTCTGGCTTTGTCTCCAGGCTTGTTATTTGACTTGTGGACTTTTTATTATTTTTTGTTATTAATAAAGGTGTGTTTATTTTTACATTTTTCGGCTCAATCTGATTCCTGGCACCCTGACATTATGCCATGAATCCTGATGGTGCTAATTAATCCACCTTTACCTACCATCATTTCCAGGATGGATGAACAGGGTCAACGCTTGGATCAATTTGCACTAGCCCTGCAAACCCTGCTGACTTGCACTGCACATTTGGACCAGAGTGTCCCACAAGTTATGGCTGCTCCTGTTTCCGCTGCTGCACCTAGTCCTACCAGGAGCATGTCCGGTTCTGCACCTCTACCTCAGTGATATGGAGTGGATCCTATTCAGTGCAGAGGGTTTTTGAACCAGGTGGGCATTTACTTTGAGATGTTACCTCAGGCGTTTCCCTCTGACAGAGCTAAGGTGGGATTTCTCATCTCGTTACACTCGGACACAGCTCTTGCCTGGGCTAATCCCTTGTGGGAGACTAATAAACCTGTGATTTCAAATTACCCTGAATTTGTGGCCTCCTTTCAAGGGTATTTGATGTTCCAACTTGCTCCTCCTCTGCTGCTAAATGACTCATGTCCATTCAGCAAGGTACGAGATCTGTTGCTCAGTATGCCATTGAGTTCCGTACGCTTGCCGCAGAGGTAGGTTAGAACAATGAAGCCTTGTTGCAACCTTCTTTCATGGGCTCTCTGATGTGATTAAAAATGAAGTTGCTGCCAGAGATTTACCAGAGATTCTCGAGGCATTGGTGTCTTTTTTAATCCTAATGGACATCACACTCAGAGACAGGCCTTCTTTCAAGGAGCGCTTATGGGAGCCTCCTATTCCATTGTCTCCTACATGTTCGTTCCCACCCATGCCTCCCTCTCCTCCCATACCTCCTGGTTCCGAGTCACCAGGTACAGCTGAGCCAATGCAGTTGGGATTCACGCGTCTCTCTGCGGTGGAAAGGGCCTTTAGGAGGAGGAAGGAGGTCTACCTCTATTGTGGGTTACAGGGCCACCTTTCAAAGTCTTGTCCTACATGGCCGGGAAATGCTCGCACCTAAGGTACTGTTGGGGGCAGACCTTGGGTGGCTTATCCTCGTCCCCCGAACCTCTAAAGGAGAAACCTTTGGTCACGGTTGTCCTTTCCTGTGTGGACTCCTCCATAGTCAACCAGGAACTTCTTGACTTCGGTGCTGCGGGCTATTTCATTGACAGTGCTTTTGTATCAAAGAACTCCATTCCTTTATTGCCTTGGTCTGTTCCACTTGCTATTGAGGCCATTGATGGCAGGCCCCTTCAGCCCACACTCGTTACTCACAAAACCGCTCAGTTATCCATGGCTGTTGGGGCTCTCCATTTTGAAACCCTCCGGTTCCAGGTGATAAGGTGATAAACTTTCCACATTTTCCGGTTGTTCTAGGTTATCCCCGGCTCCAAAAGCACAATCCCAGTCTCTACTGACGCAGGTCCGAAATGTTGTCATGGTCTCCGCAATGTATTTCCACTTGTCTTTGGAAACCAGTCAAAGTCTTGTGCACTTCTTTGGCATCTCAATTGCCAGAGGAGTACCGAGAGTTCCTAGACAATTTTGACAAAGTGCGTGCCGGTACGTTGCCTCCTCACCGGTCTTACGGCCGGGTTTACCCTCTGTCTGTTGCAGAGAATTGTGCTTTGGAGGAGTATGTTGCCGATGCTCTGTCACAAGGGATCATCTGCAAATCCTGCTCTCCTGCAGGGGCTGGCTTCTTCTTTGTAAAGAAAAAGGGTGGCAAGTTAAGACCATACATCGATTATAGGGGTATTAATCGTCTTACCATTAAGAATGCTTACCCTATTCCGCTCATTACGGAACTCTTTGACCGCCTCAAGGGAGCTACGATCTTTTCTAAACTTGATTTAAGAGGAGTGTACAATCTCGTTAGGATCAAGGAGGGCCATGAATGGAAAACAGCATTTAACACCAGGAGCAGGAATTATGAATATCTTGTAATGCCCTTTGGCCTATGTAATGCTCCTGCTCTTTTTCAGGTTTTTATTAATGATGTCCTACGAGATATGTTGCAACAGTGTGTTGTGGTGTACTTAGATGACATCCTCATACACTCACCCACACTTGAGGCTCATCGTTCTGATGTCACACGGGTACTTCAGAGACTACGTGAGAATGGCCTGTTTTGTAAACTCTAGAAATGGGAGTTCCATCAGACTCAAGTAACCTTCCTAGGTTATGTAATCACCATTGCAGGGTTCTCCATGGATCCTGACAAGTTGTCTGCAGTTCTGCATTGGCCTCGCCTAGTTGGTCTTCGGTCTATTCAACGTTTTTTGGGCTTCGCCAATTACTATAGAAAGTTTATTAAGAACTTTTCTTCCTTGCTCAAACCTATCACAGACATGACCCGTAAAGAGAATGATCCACTCCATTGGTCACCTACTGCCATTAAGGCCTTTGATAGTCTTAAGACTGCCTTTGCTGCCACTCCAGTTCTGGCTCATCCTAACCATGTCCTGCCTTTAGTTCTTGAGGTCGATGCATCTGAGACTGGAGTAGGTGCCCTCTTGTCTCAATGTCCTACGCCAGACGGTTCCTTCCATCTGTGCGGTTTCTTCTCTAAGAAATTTTCTCCAGCGGAGGGCAATTATGAAATTGGCGACAGGGAATTACTTGCCATAATTTTGGCATTCAAGGAATGGAGGCATCTTCTTGAGGGTACTAGCGTACCAGTGATCATTCTTACTGACCACAAGAATTTTAACTTATCTATCCAAAGCAAAACGTTTGTCGCCCCGACAGGCCAGATGGGTGCTATTTTTGTCTCGGTTTAATTATGTGGTCTCCTACCTGCCTGGTAGTAAGAATGTTAGGGCTGATGCCCTCACTCGACAATTTTCGTCTCTGTCCAAGAAGGAGTCTGTACATACTCCAATTATACCTCCTGACCATATTTTGGCTACCATATGTACTAATTTGACTTCTCCCTTGGGGGAGGAGATCCTGGCTGCACAAACCAATGCACCTCCTGAGAAACCTAGTGGTAAGTGATTTGCTTCTGAGAATCTTCGAGCTAAACCTTTGCACACTTACCACTATCCTAAAGCCGCAGGTCACCCAGGCAAGAACCAAATGATTTGGTCTGTCACTCGACAATTCTGGTGGCCAGGTCTTCTTTCTGATGTTGCTGCGTATGTTGCCTCCGGCACAGTTTGAGCACAGAATAAGACTCCTCGACGTCTTCCTGTGGGTCTTCTTCAACCTATTGCTAATGGTGATCGTCCTTGGACACATCTTTCCATGGAATCATTGTCAAGCTCCGTGTTTCCAATGGCAATACTGTTATCCTAATGGTGGTTGACCGTTTTTTTAAAATGTCACATTGCATTCCCATGAAGAAGTTGCCTACTGCTCAGGAGCTTGCTTCAATTTCTGCCCAGGAGGTCTTCCGTTTACATGGGTTACCCAAGGAGATAGTCTCGGACCGGGGTAGCCAGTTTGTCTCCAGATTTTGGTGTTCCTTTTGTGCTCAATTGGGGATCCAGCTTTCCTTCTCTTTAGCATAACACCCTCAATCCAATGGGGCTGTTAAACTGTCTTATCAAGCTCTGGAACAGTTCCTCCATTGCTATGTCTCAGATCACCACAATAATTGGTCTGAAGTGTTACCTTGAACAGAGTTTGCTCGTAATTGTGCTATTAATGCTTCCTGCCAGTTATCCCCGTCCATGGCAAATTATGGGTTTCAACCATTCTTGTTGCCTGATTTATTCATGAATCAGGGTATTCTGGCTTTGGAGGAGCATCTCCGGAGACTCCATTCCACGTTGATGCAGATTCAGGATTGCCTTCATCGTACTATGCAGAGCCGAAAGTTCCAGGCTGATCGTAGGCATCTGCCCGCGCCTTCCTACCAGGTTGGTGAGAGGGTTTGGCTGTCCTCCCGCAACTCGAATCTTCATGTGCTTTCCAATAAACTGGCTCCCCGTTATGTTGGTCCTTTTCGAATACTCAGATGGGTCAATCCTGTGGCCTATGCTCTTGACCTTCCTCCTGCAATGCGCATCTCTAATGTTTTTCATGTCTCCCTCTTGAAACCATTGGTTTGTAATCGGTTTACCCCTGTGTTGCCTCGTCCCTGTCCTATCTCTGTTGACAACCATGAAGAATATGAGGTCAGCAGCATTATTGACTTTCGTATGTCCAGGGGCCGCGTACAGTATTTGGTTCACTGGAGGGGCTACGGTCCAGAGAAGGGTTCATAGGTTCCCTCCTTTGATGTTCTTGATCCTGCCCTCCTCTGTGCCTTCCATGCTCTGTTTCCCCAATAAGCCTTTTGTCCTTCTGCGGGGGAGGGGTCGTTGAAGGGAGGGTACTGTCAGGGGTTTTTCCCTGCTTTGTTTGCCATGTGCTGCTGGCAGCCATTTTATTTACCTCTCTTACTGAATCTGGTACAGAGTGTGTGATGCTGCTCATTTCCTGCATGCCCTGTTGGCCAGACTGATGTACATCATCTGTGTAAGACAGGTTGCAGTCTCAGAATTGTGATGTCATCACTTATTATTTAAAGGGCCTCTGTTCAGTATACTTTGCCCTTGCGTTGTCTCAGACCTGTTTGTGAGTTCCTGTGTTCCAGTTCCTGTGTATTACCTGGCTGTCTGATGTTCCTTCTGGTTCCTGATCCCTGGCTTGTTCATGACTCTGCTGTTCTCCTGGTTCCTGAATCTGGCTCGTATGACTACTCACTTTGGCTCCTGACTCAGCTCGTCTGACTACCAGCTCTAGCTTTGACTCTTGGCTTGCTATTTGACTTGTGGACTTTTTATTATTTTTTGTTATTAATAAAGGTGTGTTTATTTTTGCACTTCTCGTCTCAGTCTGATTCCTGGCACCCTGACACCTATAGACTTCAATGTAGAGTACAGAGGAAAAAAAACCTTATCACTTGCATACTAAGCTGTCATGAGTTATTAATATTTCACATTCCAATTTTCTTCACATATAGGACAATGTTATTTTTATTTTAAATACATATTTATATATATATATATATATATATATATATCTGTATATACCTATACCTATATATCTATTCATATACAGGTAGATTACGAGTTTTGTGTTACAGCTTTTAATGCTGAAAAAATGGCAATTTCAGTGTAATGGCAGTAACGCAGCTGTTGTGAGTTGTGTCGGTATACTGTAGCTGTATTGCAAGCATTTTAGCATGTAACGTAACGTCCATCCAACACTCAAAAAAATGACATTTTTGAGTGGGATTGTCATAGCACCGGTATTACAGGTCGTGTGGTGAGGCTAAAAGCTTGCGTTACAGCCTATACCCACACAATCCATAAAATCACATCTGAGAGCAGTAGTTATGAGTTTTGCGCCATAAAAATGTTTTACAAAACTCATAACTAAAGTGTTACAAAGTACACCAACACCATAAACTACCTATTAACCCCTAAACTACCACCCTCCTGCATGGCAAACACTATTTAAAACTAATTAACCCCTAATCTGCCGCCCACCCACATTGCAACTATTAAATACATTTATTGACCCCTAATCTGCTGCTCCCGACATCGCTGACACTAATAAAAATTATTAACCCCTATTCCGCCGCTCCCCGAAATCACTGCCACTATAATAAAGTTATTAACCCCTAAACATCTAGCCTCCCACATCTCTGCAACTAAATAAACCTATTAACTCCTAAACCGCCGGCCCCTAACTTTAAATTAAAATTACAATATAACTAAATTTAAATAAATAAAAACTTACCTGTGAAATAAAAATAAACCTAACATTAAACTATAAATTAACCTAAACCTTACTATTCTAATAAAATTAAAAAACTACCAATTAAAATATCTAAATTACAAATTAAAAAAAGACCTAACACTATGAAAAAAAATAAAAAAATCTAAAATTACAAAAAATAATAAACACTAAATTATGAAAAATAAAAAACACTAAGATTAGAAAAAATAATAAACGAAATTATCAAAAATAAAAACCATTACACCTAATCTAATAGTCTTATAAAAATAAAAAAGCCCCCCCAAAATAAAAACACCCCCTAGCCTACAATAAACTACCAATAGCCCTTAAAAGGGACTTTTGTGGGGATTTCCCCTAAGTTAAACAGCTCTTTTACCTGTAAAAAAAATATAAAGTCCCCCCAACAGTAAAACCCCCCAACCAACCCCCCAAAATAAAATAAAAAATAACTCTAAATAAACTACCCATTGTCCCTAAAGGGGCATTTGTATGGGCATTGCCCTTAAAAGGGCATTCAGCTCTTTTTCATTGCCCTTAATAGGGCATTTAGCTCTTTTTCATTGCCCTTAATAGGGCATTTAGCTCTTTTTCAAAAGCCCAAACCCTAATCTGAAAAATAAAATAAAAAAATACCTAACACTAAACCCAGAATATCTACTCACAGTTGCTGAAGTCCGGACATTCAGGCGGCGAGAAGTCTTCATCCAGGCGGAGACATCTTCATCCATCGCGGGGGAGTTTTCTATCTTCATCCCGGCGGCATGGCGAAGATATCCAGCGTGGAGCGTCCTCTTCATACGGTCCCTGCCATACACTGAAGCTTCAATGCAAGGTAGCTGTTTCAAAATGATGTACCTTGCATTCCTATTGGCTGATTTGATTTTTCAAATTCAAATCAGCCAATAGGATGAGAGCTTCTAAAATCCTATTGGCTGTTCAAAACAGCCAATAGGATGAGAGCTACTGAAATCATATTGGCTGTTCAAATCAGCAACCGTTATTAGATATTCTGGAGTTAGTGTTAAGTATTTTTTTAATTTTTTGGGGGTGGTTTTTTTTTCAGATTAGGGTTTGGGCTTTTGAAAAAGAGCTAAAAGCCCATTCAAGGGCAATGAAAAAAAAAGCTGAATGCCCATAGAAAATCCCTTTTAGTGGCAATGGGTAGCTTAGTTTTTTTTATTAGAGTTAGGGTTTTACTGTTGGGGGGACTTTGTATTTTTTTTTACAGGTAAAAGAGCTGTTTAACTTAGGGCAATGCCCTACAAAAGGCCATTTTAAGGACTATTGGTAGTTTATTGTAGGCTAGGGTTTTTTTTTATTTTGGGGGGGCTTTTTTATTTTTATAGGGCTATTAGATTAGGTGTAATTGTTTTTATTTTTGATAATTTCGTTTATTATTTTTTGTAAGCTTAGTGTTTTTTATTTTTCGTAATTTAGTGTTTATTATTTTTTGTAATTTTAGATTTTTTTTAACTTTTCTAGTAGTGTTAGGATTTTTAAATTTAAAATCTAGATTTTTTTAATTGGTAGTTTTTTTTTATTAGAATAATTATGTTATGTTAATTTATAGTTTCAACTTATTTTTTTTTTATTTTACAGGTAAGTTTTTACCTATAACTAGTTATACTTATATTGTATATTTAGTGTTTTGCATTGTGGGGGGCCGTCAGTTTAGGGGTTAATAGGTTTATTTAGTTGCGGAGATATGGGAGGCCGGATGTTTAGGGTTTAATAGGTTTATTTAGTTGCTGAGATATGGGAGGCCGGAGGTTTAGGGGTTAATAGGCTTATTTAGTTGTTGAGATGTGGGAGGCCGGAGGTTTAGGGGTTTATAGTGGCGGTGATGTCGGGGAGTGGTGGAATAGGGGTTAATAACTTTATTATAGAGGTGGTGATATCGGGGAGCAGAGGAATAGGGGTTAATAACTTGTATTAGTGTCAGCAATGTTGGGAGCGGCAGATTAGGGGTTAATAACTTTATTTGGGTGTCAGCAATGTCGGGGGCGGTGGATTAGGGGTGTTTAGACTTATGGTTTATGTTAGGGTGTTCAGTTTAAACGTAACCTTTTTTCCCCATAGACATTAATGGAGTTGCGTTACAGAGATTTTTCATTTCACACTTCAGGTGTTAGGTTTTTTTCTAACACTCTCTCCCCATTGATGTCTATAGGGGAAAGGGTGCATGACTGAGCACGTCAAAGCAGCCCTTGAATTTTGTGCAGTATGGAGCTTAACGTCACCATATCGCATGCACAAGGAGACTTTTCAGTAACTCGTAATCGCAGTGCTATGGAGGGTGAAATAACGCAACTTTTTTGGCGTTAGTTTCGCACCCTGTTTAGCGCAAAACTCATAATCTAGGTGATAGATATATGTATTTTACATTAACATTATCTTTACATTAACATTATCACACACACACACACACATATGTATAAATTTAATAATAAAAATAATCTTTTTCTATGTGAAGGACATATATGTAAAATATGCATAATGCGCCTTGCGTTTCGAGTTTTATGTCTGAGTCAGGTTAGTGCATATGAAAAATTTGTTATCTTAGGGAGCGTTATTGAAATATTAAATATTAAAAAATATTAAAGGGACATTAAACCCAAGAGGTTTTAATTCACTAATGTAAAGTGCTAATTCTTAATTATATTATTGTAATATGCTTCGATTGTAGATTTATTTGTACTTTCTTTTCAGTTTTATTGTGAATTTATAATCACCTTTCTCCTGAATGCCCTCAGTACCTGGTTCATGCACTGTTCCTTACCACTGACCTAACTGCAGACGTCACTGGCAGTTTTACATGCGCATTTGAACAATCTAAAATCTATACAGGTATCCGGCACAGTTTTGTACTACCCACACTTCACTAAATAACATCTCAGATAGCAGCAATAGATGAAAGTAGGAGCTGTCTTAGCGGTGTTCTGCAAACTAAAGTCTATCGGCAAGATTACAAGTTCTGCGCTAAACCGGGTGCATAAATAATGCAAAAATGAGCAGTATCGCACTCTCCATAGCGCTGCCATTACAAGTTACTAAAAAACCTTCTTCTGTTGTGAGATATGGTGCAATAAGCTTCATACCACACAAAAGCCAAAGCCTGACTTGACGTGCTCGTGCACGTTTTCCTCCATAGACCTCAATTGAGGGAAATTGTTAGAAAAAAAACTAACACCTGCGATCGCGGAATGGCGATCGCTATAACGCAATCCTTATTGATGTCTATGGGGAAAAGAACGTTAGGTAAAAAACACCCTAACATAAACTCTTAGGCCTAGATTTGGAGTTCGGCGGTAGCCGTCAAAACCAGCGTTAGAGGCTCCTAACGCTGGTTTTGGCCGCCCGCTGGTATTTGGAGTCAGTGATTAAAGGGTCTAACGCTCACTTTTCAGCCACGACTTTTCCATACCGCAGATCCCCTTACGTCAATTGCGTATCCTATCTTTTCAATGGGATCTTTCTAACGCCGGTATTTAGAGTCGTTTCTGAAGTGAGCGTTAGAGCTCTAACGACAAGATTCCAGCCGCCTGAAAATAGCAGGAGTTAAGAGCTTTCTGGCTAACGCCGGTTCATAAAGCTCTTAACTACTGTACCCTAAAGTACACTAACACCCATAAACTACCTATGTACCCCTAAACCGAGGTCCCCCCACACCGCCGCCACTCGATTAAAATTTTTAACCCCTAATCTGCCGACCGCCACCTACGTTATATTTATGTACCCCTAATCTGCTGCCCCTAACCCCGCCGACCCCTGTATTATATTTATTAACCCCTAACCTGCCCCCCACAACGTCGCCGCCAGCTACTTACAATAATTAACCCCAAATCTTCCGACCGCAAATCGCCGCCACCTACGTTATCCCTATGTACCCCTAATCTGCTGCCCCTAACATCGCCGACCCCTATATTATATTTATTAACCCCTAATCTGCCCCCCTCAACGTCGCCGACACCTGCCTACACTTATTAACCCCTAATCTGCCGACCGGATCTCGCCGCTACTATAATAAAGTTATTAACCCCTAATCCGCCTCACTAACCCTATCATAAATAGTATTAACCCCTAATCTGCCCTCCCTAACATCGCCGACACCTACCTTCAATTATTAACCCCTAATCTGCCGACCGGAGCTCACCGCTATTCTAATAAATTGATTAACCCCTAAAGCTAAGTCTAACCCTAACACTAACACCCCCCTAAGTTAAATATAATTTACATCTAACGAAATAAATTAACTCTTATTAAATAAATGATTCCTATTTAAAGCTAAATACTTACCTGTAAAATAAATCCTAATATAGCTACAATATAAATTATAATTATATTATAGCTATTTTAGGATTAATATTTATTTTACAGGCAACTTTGTAATTATTTTAACCAGGTACAATAGCTATTAAATAGTTAAGAACTATTTAATAGTTACCTAGTTAAAATAATAACAAATTTACCTGTAAAATCCTAACCTAAGATATAATTAAACCTAACACTACCCTATCAATAAAATAATTAAATAAACTACCTACAATTACCTACAATTAACCTAACACTACACTATCAATAAATTAATTAAACACAATACCTACAAATAAATACAATGAAATAAACTAGCTAAAGTACAAAAAATAAAAAAGAACTAAGTTACAGAAAATAAAAAAATATTTACAAACATAAGAAAAATATTACAACAATTTTAAAATAATTACACCTACTCTAAGCCCCCTAATAAAATAACAAAGCCCCCCAAAATAAAAAATTCCCTACCCTATTCTAAATTAAAAAAGTTACAAACTCTTTTACCTTACCAGCCCTGAACAGGGCCCTTTGCGGGGCATGCCCCAAGAATTTCAGCTCTTTTGCCTGTAAAAAAAAACATACAATACCCCCCCCCCCAACATTACAACCCACCACCCACATACCCCTAATCTAACCCAAACCCCCCTTAAATAAACCTAACACTAATCCCCTGAAGATCTTCCTACCTTGTCTTCACCATCCAGGTATCACCGATCCGTCCTGGCTCCAAGATCTTCATCCAACCCAAGCGGGGGTTGGCGATCCATAATCCGGTGCTCCAAAGTCTTCCTCCTATCCGGCAAGAAGAGGACATCCGGACCGGCAAACATCTTCTCCAAGCGGCATCTTCGATCTTCTTCCATCCGGTGCGGAGCGGGTCCATCTTGAAGCAGGCGACGCGGATCCATCCTCTTCTTCCGATGTCTCCCGACTAATGACGGTTCCTTTAAGGGACGTCATCCAAGATGGCGTCCCTCGAATTCCGATTGGCTGATAGGATTCTATCAGCCAATCGGAATTAAGGTAGGAATTTTCTGATTGGCTGATGGAATCAGCCAATCAGAATCAAGTTCAATCCGATTGGCTGATCCAATCAGCCAATCAGATTGAGCTCGCATTCTATTGGTTGATCGGAACAGCCTATAGAATGCGAGCTCAATCTGATTGGCTGATCGGATCAGCCAATCGGATTGAACTTGATTCTGATTGGCTGATTCCATCAGCCAATCAGAAAATTCCTACCTTAATTCCGATTGGCTGATAGAATCCTATCAGCCAATCGGAATTCGAGGGACGCCATCTTGGATGACGTCCCTTAAAGGAACCGTCATTAGTCGGGAGACATCGGAAGAAGAGGATGGATCCGCGTCGCCTGCTTCAAAATGGACCCGCTCCGCACCGGATGGAAGAAGATCGAAGATGCCGCTTGGAGAAGATGTTTGCCGGTCCGGATGTCCTCTTCTTGCCGGATAGGAGGAAGACTTTGGAGCACCGGATTATGGATCGCCAACCCCCGCTTGGGTTGGATGAAGATGTTGGAGCCAGGACGGATCGGTGAACCTGGTATGGTGAAGACAAGGTAGGAAGATCTTCAGGGGCTTAGTGTTAGGTTTCTTTAAGGGGGTTTGGGTTAGATTAGGGGTATGTGGGTGGTGGGTTGTAATGTTGGGGGGGGGGTATTGTATGTTTTTTTTTACAGGCAAAAGAGCTGAAATTCTTGGGGCATGCCCCGCAAAGGGCCCTGTTCAGGGCTGGTAAGGTAAAAGAGCTTGTAACTTTTTTAATTTAGAATAGGGTAGGGAATTTTTTATTTTGGGGGGCTTTGTTATTTTATTAGGGGGCTTAGAGTAGGTGTAATTAGTTTAAAATTGTTGTAATATTTTTCTTATGTTTGTAAATATTTTTTTTTTTTCTGTAACTTAGTTCTTTTTTATTTTTTGTACTTTAGCTAGTTTATTTAATTGTATTTATTTGTAGGAATTGTGTTTAATTAATTTATTGATAGTGTAGTGTTAGGTTAATTGTAGGTAATTGTAGGTAGTTTATTTAATTATTTTATTGATAGGGTAGTGTTAGGTTTAATTATAACTTAGGTTAGGATTTATTTTACAGGTAAATTTGTTATTATTTTAACTAGGTAACTATTAAATAGTTCTTAACTATTTAATAGCTATTGTACCTAGTTAAAATAATTACAAAGTTGCCTGTAAAATAAATATTAATCCTAAAATAGCTATAATATAATTATAATTTATATTGTAGCTATATTAGGATTTATTTTACAGGTAAGTATTTAGCTTTAAATAGGAATAAGTTATTTAATAAGAGTTAATTTATTTCGTTAGATAAAAATTATATTTAACTTAGGGGGGTGTTAGTGTTAGGGTTAGACTTAGCTTTAGGGGTTAATACATTTATTAGAATAGCGGTGAGCTCCGGTCGGCAGATTAGGGGTTAATAATTGAAGGTAGGTGTCGGCGATGTTAGGGAGGGCAGATTAGGGGTTAATACTATTTATGATAGGGTTAGTGAGGCGGATTAGGGGTTAATAACTTTATTATAGTAGCGCTCAGGTCCGCTCGGCAGATTAGGGGTTAATAAGTGTAGGTAGGTGTCGGCGACGTTGTGGGGGGCAGATTAGGGGTTAATAAATATAATATAGGGGTCGGCGATGTTAGGGCAGCAGATTAGGGGTACATAGGGATAACGTAGGTGGCGGCGTTTTACGGAGCGGCAGATTAGGGGTTAAAAGTGTAATGCAGGGGTCAGCGATAGCGGGGGCGGCAGATTAGGGGTTAATAAGTGTAAGGTTAGGGGTGTTTAGACTCGGGGTACATGTTAGGGTGTTAGGTGCAGACGTAGGAAGTGTTTCCCCATAGGAAACAATGGGGCTGCGTTAGGAGCTGAACGCTGCTTTTTTGCAGGTGTTAGGTTTTTTTTCAGCTCAAACAGCCCCATTGTTTCCTATGGGAGAATCGTGCACAAGCACGTTTTTGAGGCTGGCCGCGTCCGTAAGCAACTCTGGTATCGAGAGTTGCATTTGCGGTAAAAATGCTCTACGCTCCTTTTTTGGAGCCTAACGCAGCATTTGTTTTAACTCTCGATACCAGAGTTAAATTTATGGTGCGGCCAGAAAAAAGCCTGCGGAGCGTTAACAGCCCTTTTACCGCCGAACTCCAAATCTAGGCCTTAGTCTAAATACCCCTAATCTGCTGCCCCGACATTGCTGACACTAAATAAAGTGATTAACCCCTAAACCGCAACACCCCGCATCACTAACACCTAAATAAACCTATTAACCCCTAAACAGCCAACCCCCGAATCTCCGACACTAAATAAACCTATTAACCCCTAAACCGCCGGCCTCCCACATCGCTAATACTAGACTAAACATATTAACCCCTAAACCGCCGGTCCCCCACATCACATATCAGTAAATTAAACTATTTACTCATAAACCTAACACCCCCCTAACTTTAAATTAAATTTACAATATAACTATCGTAAAATAAATAAAAACTTACCTGTGAAATAAAAAAAAAAACTAGGATTAAACTATAAATAAACCTAACATAACTATTTTAATAAAATAAAATAAACTACAAATAAAAAAACCTAAATTACAAGATTAAAATAACACTATGAAAAAACAAACAAAAACAAATTAAAAAAACACTAAGATTGCAAAAAATAATAAACGAAATGATCCAAAATAATAAAAATTACACCTAATCTAATAGCCCTATAAAAACAAAAAAGCCCCCTATGGTGTTTGTTGTGATATTATAATATATAATGCTTTCTTCCTAGTTTGTGCTCTGACTTATAAATGTATATAATTGTTGCAAAGAAGCAGGGGCGGGGACAGTGTTGTTGGAGTGAGGAACCAGGAAATAAAGTGTGTAGTTAGTTACTGTATAAATGGACTCTGTGTCAGATATATTTCTAAACCACCTGGATTTACAAACACTACATTTTGGCGACGAGGATTATGTTTGAACCCTATTGCTTTGTCTCAGCAAACAGTGAGTAACCTGCTGCAACACACACACAAGAATGGCTGCATGTAATGAATACAACTTCCCTGTGTTTGACTCTGATGCAGAACTTAGCTCAGTAGGCCCAAGATGGCTAAAATTGATTCAGAGATTTGAAAATTATCTTATTGCTTTGGATGTTACTGATGCAAACAGAAAAAAGGCTTTACTGCTTCATTTAGCTGGAGAAAAAGTGTATGACATTTATGATACCTTGTCTGCAACCACTGACTCATACAATGATGTTAAAGATAAACTGACAACATATTTTCTCCCTAAAAAGAACACTCAGTATGAAATATACACATTCAGACAGGCAACACAACAGGGTGATGAACCTTTAGATGCATTTCAAACCAGGTTACGTTTACTAGCAAAGAATTGTGAGTTTTCTAATGTTGAAAATGAGATTAAAGCACAGATAATACAAAGCTGCACTTCTTCAAAACTTAGGAAATATGCACTGAGACAATCTGAACTATCTTTAAAAGATTTGCTTGATTATGGCAGAACATTAGAAATTGCTGACAGGCAAGCTGCAAGCATAGAAAATAGATCTACTGAAGATCAGTTTATTACAAACAGAGTTCAAAAAGACAGTTCAACAGTACAGCCCACAAGAAAGAAAGAGACCTCATGTGTGTTATGCAGGAACTGTGGGGGTTTCTATCCACATAATGGGACTTGTCCTGCAAGGAATAAGCAATGCAGGGCATGTGGGAAATTTAATCACTTTGCAAAGCAATGTAGAACAAAACTGTATCAAATACCTCAATCACATACTGAGCCACATACATCAGAACAGTGGAAAGTAAATCTAGTCAGATCTCCTGATCAAAAAGGACAATATTCAAACAAGGATGACAAATATGTATTTGTAGTAAACAACATGTGTAACCTAACTCAGCCACAAGTTGATGTACTCATTAATGACACTAAAATCACTGCATTGATTGATTCAGGATCTGCTGTCAATTTAGTGGGTGAACAAACATTTCACATGTTAAAACCACAACCACAGTTATTACAGAGTAAAATAAATATATATGCATATGGATCAACTAAACCCCTTAATGTCATTGGTAAATTTACAGCCACATGTGCATTTAAACACAACAAAACAGCAACTATGTTTTATGTTGTAAAGGGTCAAAATTCTTCTCTTCTGAGTTTTGAAACTTCATCCAGTTTGGGACTTATAAAGCTTATGAATGCAATTTCACCTAGAAAGGACACAGGATCTGTAGCAGATCGGTTAGTACAGCAGTATTCCCATTTGTTTAATGGCATTGGTAAATTGAAAGATTTTCAAGTACAGCTGCATATTAATCCACATATAAAACCTGTAATACAACCACATAGAAGAATTCCATTTCATCTAAGGCACAAGGTTGATGCTGAACTCAGGAACCTTGAAACACAAGGAATCATCGAAAGAGTTCAGGGGCCAACTCCATGGGTCTCCCCAATAGTATCAATGCCAAAACCCAAAGACCCAAATAGTGTAAGAATTTGCATAGGCATGAGGCAAGCCAACACTGCCATTATCAGGGAGCGCCACGTTACTCCAACATTAGATGATATAATTCATCATCTCAACCAGGCAAAAGTTTTCTCCAAACTTGATTTAAAATCAGGCTATCATCAACTGGAATTGGATCCAACAAGTAGATATATAACTACATTCTCAACACACACAGGATTGTGGAGATACAAGCGCCTAAGTTTTGGTGTTTCTTCTGCTGCTGAAGTATTTCAAAATGCAATACAGCAAACATTATCTGGAATTCCAGGAGTTAAAAACTTCAGCGATGATATCATTGTGTTTGGAGCTACTCAAGAGGACCATGATAAAAATCTCACAGCAGTTTTTGAGCGACTTCATGAGAAAGGACTTACCTTAAATTGTAGTAAGTGTGAATTTAACAAAACTAAACTAGAATTTTATGGATTTGTTTTTTTCAGCTGAAGGCATATCAGCAGACCCAAAGAAAGTGGAAGCAATTCAGAATGCAAATCCTCCAATAGACGCCAGTGAAGTCAGAAGTTTCCTAGGGATGGTAAACTACTGTTCTCGATTTATCCCTAATTTCTCTACTATTGCCACACCTTTAAGAGAGTTAACAAAGAAAAGTGTGCCATGGCGTTGGACTGAAACTGAACAACAAGCTTTTCAACAACTGAAACAGAGTTTGACCAGTGACAAGACAATGTCCTATTTTAACCCTCAACGGCAAACTATTCTTTTAGTAGATGCTAGCCCTGTTGGTTTAGGTGCTATTCTGGCGCAGAGAGACAAAGGCAAGCATTATATAATTGCTTATGGTAGCCGTTCTTTAAATGATGTGGAAAAACGTTATTCTCAAACAGAACGTGAAGCTCTGGCAATAGTTTGGAGTTGTGAATACTTTCATTTATATTTATATGGTTGTCCATTCACACTGATCACAGATCATAAGCCTTTACAGTTGATCTGGAATAATCCAAAATCCAAACCGCCCGCTAGAATAGAAAGATGGGGTTTAAGACTACAACCATATAATTTTACTGTGGTTTACAAATCTGGAAAAGTGAACCCAGCAGACTATATGTCTCGACATCCTATATCAACAGATTCATTCACAAGTTCACCAAGTTCCATGGATGCAGAGGAATATATCAATTTTGTTACTAATCATGCTATACCTAAAGCATTGAGTTTAGAAGAAATACAACAAGCAACATTAGCTGATCCTATACTGCAAAAACTCGCTGTACTAGTTCGGAATGGAAAATGGTACACAGCTGATTCTGACAAAATACATGGAAAAGAATTGAAGTCATTTGCAAGATTTAGCAAAGAACTCTCAGTGAATAATGACAACAGTATTATCTTACGAGGTAATCGACTAGTCATTCCGACATGTTTACAACAGCAAGTATTATCCTTAGCACATGAAGGTCACCAAGGAATAGTTAAAATGAAAAGTTTATTGCGAGAAAAAGTGTGGTTTCCATCAATAGATCAACAAGCAGAAAAGTTGGTGAGAAATTGTATTGTGTGTCAAGCCACAACTCCAGGAGCTCACAAAGAACCTTTAAAAATGTCTGCATTGCCTGAAGCACCATGGTGTAATGTGAGTATAGATTTTTATGGTCCATTACCTACTAGAGATTATTTGATGGTGGTTATAGACGAATATTCAAGATACCCAGTAGTAGAAGTTATCAGCTCAACATCTTCAGTCACTGTTGTTCCGGTTTTAGACAAAGTTTTCTCTTTATTGGGAATTCCTAAAATTGTTAAAACAGATAACGGTCCCCCATTTAACAGTACTCAGTTTAATAAATTTGCTTCATATCTTGGATTTAAACATAGGCGCATTACTCCTTTGTGGCCACAAGCTAATGCAGAAGCTGAAAGATTCATGCGTTCTATGGGGAAATTTCTAAGGGCAACTACAGCGCAAGGTAGACCATGGAAACAAAATTTATACTCTTTTCTGAGAGACTATCGATCAACTCCCCATTGTACTACTGGCAGATCACCTGCAGAGCTGTTATTCAATCGCAAACTTCGGATCAAAATTCCGGATATAAATGATTCGCTAACAGAGACACTCAACAAGGACTTAATACAAAAAGACAGTCATGCCAAAGCCAAGATGAAAGCTTACGCGGATAAATATTATCATACCAAATCTGCTCCTTTTGCTGTTGGAGACAGAGTCCTGTGTAGGCAAGATAGATGACACAAGTTGGATACTTTATATGATGTCATCCCATATACAGTTACAAGAATTCAAGGATCAATGATCACTGCAGTAAGAAATGGACATACAATTACTCGGAATTCTTCTTTCTTCAAGAAACTACACAAAGAACAGGACACTGAAGTATCTGATGCAGAAGATGATGATTCTGATATACCCAAATTATTTCAAGAACATGATGATAACATGAATAACTCAGAGAGCAGTGAGGGGGAAGAAAACATAGCATATGATCAGTCCTTAGATACTAATCGAAAATACCCTCTCAGAGAAAACAGAAGACCTCCTGAATACCTTAAAAACTATGAAAAATAATGTGTTTTCATGTAATGTATTATGTCATCATGCAACTCTTTTATGTGAAATATAGTTGGTCTTATTTCTAGATATTAAGCATAGTATATATATAGTTATATTTATGTTTAGTTTAATTGTTATGTTTCTAATCTAAAGTAAGGGAGAGATATGGTGTTTGTTGTGATATTATAATATATAATGCTTTCTTCCTAGTTTGTGCTCTGACTTATAAATGTATATAATTGTTGCAAAGAAGCAGGGGCGGGGACAGTGTTGTTGGAGTGAGGAACCAGGAAATAAAGTGTGTAGTTAGTTACTGTATAAATGGACTCTGTGTCAGATATATTTCTAAACCACCTGGATTTACAAACACTACACCCCCCAAAATAAAAACACCCCTAACCTAACAATAAGCTACCAATAGCCCTTAAAAGGAGCTTTTGTAGGGCATTGCCCTAAGTTAAACAGCTCTTTACATTAAAAAATTACAAAGTCCCCCATAACAGTAACCCCCTCACCCAACCAACCCTCCAAAATAAAAAATCCTGAATTTAAAAAAAGCTAAGCTACCCATTGCCCCTAAAGGGACATTTGTATGGGCATTGCCCTTAAAAGGGCTTCAGCCCTTTTAATGCCCATTAAAATAAAAAGCCCTAATCTAAAAAAAAAAAAACACCCAAATTTAAAAAAAAAAAAAACTAACGCTAACCCCAGGAAATCTACTCACAGTTCCTGAAGTCCGGACATCCATCTTCATCCAGGCAGCAAGAAGTCTTCATCCAGGTGGCGGAATCTTCATCCATCGCGGGGGCATCTTCTATCTTCATCCCGGTGGTGCGGAGCTGTGGCGGTGCCGAGCTGTCCAGGAGGACCGGCGGTGACATCCAGCGCGGAACATCCTCTTCATGCGATCGACCGCCGCACACTGAAGCTTAAATGCAAGGTACCCAATTTATATGGGGGTACTGTTGTATTCCTATTGGCTGAAAATTTCAAATCAGCCAATAGGATGAGAGCTGCTTAAATCATATTGGCTGATTTAAACAATGGGTAGCTTAGGTTTCTTTTATTTTGGGGGGTTGGTTGGGTAGGGGGTTTTACTGTTAGGGGGGACTTTGTAATTTTTTAATGTAAAAGATCTGTTTAACTGTGTTTTTATTTTGGGGTAGCTTTTTTGATTTTATAGGGCTAGATTAGGTGTAATTTTATTATTTTGGATAATTTCGTTTATTATTTTTGTAATCTTAGTGGGTTTTTTTGTTGTAATTTTAGTGTTTTTTTTGTAAATGTTAGTTTTTTTATTTTTTCATATTGTTAGATTTTTTTACATTTCTAATTTTTTATTTTTTTCGTAGTGTTAGATTATTTTAATCTTGTAATTTAGTTTTTTTTATTTGTAGTTTCTTTTCTTTTCTTAAAACAGTTATGTTAGGTTTATTTATAGTTTAATCTTAGTTTTTTTTATTTCACAGGTAAGTTTTTATTTATTTTAAGATAGTTATATTGTAAATTTTATTTTATTTATTTTATTTAAAGTTAAAGGGGGGTGTTAGGTTTATGGGTAATAGTTTATATTGGTGATTTGCAATGCTGGGGGGCCGGTGGTTTAGGGGTTAGTAGGTTTAGTTTAGTATTAGTTATGTGGGAGCCGGGAGTTTAGGGGTTAATAGATTTATTATAATAGTAGCAATGTGGGGGGAGGCCGGTGGTTTAGGGGTTAATAGCTTTATATAGTGTGGGCAATGTGGGCGGCGGATTAAGGGTTAATAGGTGTAATATAGTATTTGTGATGCGGGAGGGTGGCGGTTTATGGGTTAATAGGTGTAATATAGTATTTGTGATGTGGGAGGGTGGCGGTTTAAGGGTTAATAGGTAGTTTATGGGTGTTAGAGTACTTTGTAACATTTTAGTTATGAGTTTTGTGAAACATTTTTGTTTTCGCAAAATTCATAACTACTGGTCTCAGATTGCGGAATGGATCGCGGCGGTATAGACAATAACGATAGCATTTTAGCCGTAACGCACAACCTGTAATACGGCGCTATGACTTTAAAGTTATTTTTTGAGTGCGGAATGGAGAGTTGCGTTACAGGCTAAAACGCTTGCCTTGTGACTTGTAATACGGGAGACCTGCCATTCCACACGCAATGTCCAATTTTTCAGCGGTATAGCCATATTGCAAAACTTGTAATCTAGGTCTATACGTTTAAACCATTACGAGTTGAAACAGCAGCTAGCCAGTGCTGGGTCCCACTCAGAATGTGTAAAGTCTCACAACAGGTTGTTTTGACAGGTGGTCACATGATTGTTGTTTAATAAATGACTAATGGCACGTGATCAGTGTCTCTTGAATGCCAAATCGGTTGTGTGAATGTAAATGACTGTAAATGTAAATGCGGAGTGTGTAAATTACTTTTAGAACATCCAGTGCCATTCTATGTTTAAAAAGTATTTATAAGTTTACTGGTCCTTGTTTATTAATTATTATATATATATATATATATATATATATATATATTTTTTTTTTTTTTTTTTTTTTTTAAATGTTTTTATTGAGGAACAATATAAGTTTAACAAAATAGTCAAAACAGGAAACAAAGTGTTACATGATCTGTACAACCATACTACTTCAAAATATCAATACATATAGCTCACATAACACCACATGACATTGACCATGTTAGAATTGGCACAATATATAAGAAACAACGTAGCATTTCTCAAAGAGTAAGAACATGAAATATATATTGTTTCCTCATATTTTCCTTAATTTTTTTCCTTTATGCAAGATACTTTCACATGTGTAGACATATATATGTAGATAGCAGGCTAGTATCTTAACCTCCAAACACTCAGTGCATCCCAGATATAGGAATTATTTTTCAAAATTGGGTTCAGGCCATACTTGTTTTAGTGTTTGATCAACCTCTCTAACACAGTGTACCCGTATAATTGGCTCATAATAGGGTGTACCTATGAGAGAGTACTAAGTACTGAGAATTTAGGTTACTAGTACAGCGGGGGAAGAGGGTAGTGTGAAGGGGGGAGAGGGGGAGAGGGGGAAAAAGAAAAAACAAACAAACAAAAAAACAAAGGGGGGGGGGAAATCAGCCATGTCACTTCTTATCAGTAATCAAATATTATATAGTTTCTTTATAACTATGGGCGGTGTACTACGCTCCATTTGCTCCAGATCTCCTGGTAAAGTTCTAGCTTGTTCAAGTATCTAAATGCAAACTCTTCCATCTGTCTGATGTGATCAACTATTGCGATAATTTTTTTGGATGTAGGACAGGAGGGTTGTTTCCAATCTCTGGCAATAGCCAGTTTGGTGGCCATAAGAACGTAGAGGGTGATATGTCTGTTGGCTTCAGACATGACTGGTAAATTATTATATATTTTTAATACGCTTTAAAGAAAGGAAACTATTGAATCTTTAAGGTTCCATAGAGTAGCAAGGCTGCACTGCCTTCTTCATTTAACTCAATTTATTGCACACAATATAAAAGTGATGTGAGCCAGATTTTTTTGTGACTGCTAGCAGTCAACAGTAATTAATTGTTCATAGAAGTCCAACACCCACCTAGGTACAACTGCTTTGCGAAGGCACATGGTCTCACATCACAAACGCTGATGGGAAGAACACATGAGTAGAAGCAGCACACAAACTCAAAGCCGCCCTCCTGCTCCAGCATCTTCAGCCACGTCAACCACTGCTGTCCTCCTTGCCCCCTCTCAACCATCCTCCACTGAGTCTCTCTTACGTAGCAGTTCCTGGTCATCTGCCCACAGTCAGGTGTCTGTCAAGGACATGTTTGAGCGTAAGAAGCCAATTTCTCAAAGTCACCCCCTTGCCCGGCGTCTGACAGCTGGCTTGTCTGAACTCTTAGCCCGCCAGCTTTTACCATACAAGCTAGTGGAGTCTGATGCTTTCAAAAAATTTGTATCTATTGGGACACCGCAGTGGAAGGTACCTGGCAGAAATTTCTTTTCACAAAAGGCAATCCCAAACCTGTACTCTATTGTTCGAAAGGAAGTAATGGCATGTCTGGCACACAGCGTTGGGGCAAGGGTCCATATGACCACTGATAGCTGGTCTGCAAAGCATGGTCAGGGCAGGTATATCACCTACACTGCGCATTGGGTAAACCTGCTGACGTCTGACAAGCATGGAATGCGTGGCTCTGCAGAGGAGTTGGTGACACCGCCACGTCTTGCAGGCAGGCCTGCTGCTACCTCCTCAACTCCTCCTACTCCATCCTCTTCCATAACCTCTTCTTCGGCTGAGTCCTCTTCTGCTTCTGCGTCTTGCTCCACATCAACAACACCCCCCCCAGCTCCCCAGGTACTATTCAACATCCCGGATACGGCAGTGTCACGCCGTCTTGGGGTTGACTTGCCTGAAAGCGGAGAGTCACACCGCACCAGCACTCCTGACCACCCTAAACGCACAGGTGGATCAGTGGCTGACTCCGCACCAACTGGAGATTGGCAAGCTTGTTTCTGACAATGGAAGTAATTTGGTGGCGGCATTGAAATTGGGCAAGTTGACACATGTGCCGTGCATGGCACATGTGTGTAATCTGATTGTACAATGCTTTGTGCATAAGTACCCAGGCTTACAGGATGTCCTGAAGCAGGCCAGGAAAGTGTGTGGCCATTTCAGGCGTTCCTACACGGCCATGGCGCACTTGTCCGATATCCAGCGTCGAAACAACCTGCCAGTGAGGCGCTTGATTTGCGACAGTCCGACACGGTGGAATTCAACACTCCTAATGTTCGACCACCTGCTCCAAGAAAAAGCTGTTAATGAGTATTTGTATGACCGGGGTGCTAGGACAGCCTCTGGGGAGCTGTGGATTTTTTTGCCAAATTACTGGACGCTCATGCGCAATACCTGTAGGCTCATGCGTCCTTTTGAGGAGGTGACAAACCTTGTCGGTCACACCGAAGGCACCATCAGCGACATCAAACCATTTGTTTTCTTCCTGGAGCATGCCCTGCGAAGAGTGCTGGATCAGGCCGTAGATGAGCGTGAAGAGGAAGAGTTGTGGTGTCCATCACCACCAGAAACAGCCTTATCAGCATCGCTTGCTGGACCTGCGGCAACGCAGGAAGAGGATTGTGAGGAAGAGGAGTCAGAGGAGGAATGTGGCTTTGAGGAGGAGGAGGAGGAGGAGGAAGACCAAGCACAACAGGCATCCCAGGGTGCTCGTTGTTGTCACCTATCTGGTACCCGTGGTGTTGTACGTGGCTGGGGGGAAGAAGATACCCTCAGTGACATCAGTGAGGACGAGGAACGGGACATGATTAGCTCGTCATCCAACCTTGTGCAAATGGGGTCTTTCATGCTGTTGTGCCTGTTGAGGGACCCTCGTATAAAAAAGCTGAAGGAGAACGACCTGTGCTGGGTGTCCACGCTACTAGACCCCCGGTATAAGCATAAAGTGCCTGAAATGTTACCAAATTCCCGCAAGTCGGAAAGGATGGAGCATTTCAAAAATAAATTAAAAACTATGCTTTACACAGTGTATAAGGGTGATGTCACAGCACAACGGGAATCTAACAGAGGAAGAGATGAAAGTAATCCTCCTCCTCCCACGACCACGGCGGCAAGGACAGGACGCTTTCCTGACGTCTTATTGATGGAGGACATGCAGACCTTTTTAACTCCTATGCATCGCCAGAGCCTTTCGGGATCCAGCCTCAGAGAAAGATTCAACCGACAGGTAGCAGACTACGTAGCATTAACTGCGGATCCCGACACTCTGAGGAGCGATGGACCCCTTGACTACTGGGTGTGCAGGCTTGACCTGTGGCCTGAGCTATCCCTATTTGCAATTGAACTTCTGGCCTGTCCCGCTTCAAGTGTCCTGTCCGAAAGGACCTTCAGTGCAGCAGGAGGTTTTGTCACTGAGAAGAGAAGTCGCCTAGGTCAAAAAAGTCTTGACTATCTCACCTTTATTAAAATGAATGAGGGATGGATCCCTGAAGGGACTGACATTGGGCGATACATTTGAGTAAAAAAGGCCTGATGATGAGATGAGCTGCCTTGGGCTACAAATGGTACAAACGCTGGTTTTTTTTTTCTTATAATGCAGGATGACTTGCGTGACTTATCCGCCAACATCTAGTGTTTAAGCCGCAAGGTTTTAGGGCACTTTCTAACTGTTTTACAAACATCAATTTTTCTGGCCACTGCTACAGCAGCGGCTGCAACAATACCGAATTTTTAAGGCATTTGTACATGCCTAATTTTTCTGGCCTCTGCTGCTGCACTGTGGCTACAAAACTCAAAGCAAAAAAAAGGCACATAACAGTGATTAAACTGTTAAGAATAGTACTACTTAACACACCACTCATATCTGGTGACACAGTACATTGCACGCGCAGTGCCCCAAATTTGAAGTAGGAGGACCGACCAAGCATCTTTTTCCATCTCTTGGTTCCGAAAAATTATCTCCGGGTTCCATCGATGCCATACCTGTACTCTATTGTGCAAAAGGATGGCATATGTGGGGTTTCATTCTGTTGTGCCTGTTGAGGGTCGTGGCCCATCGTATAAAAAGACTGAAGGAGAACGACCTGTACTGGGTGTCCAAGCACATTTTTTGTTCAATATTCCCGGTTCCTCTAAATTATCTCCGGGTTCCTCAAATCAATGCCATACCTGTACTCTATTGTGCAAAAGGATGGCATATGTGGTGTTTAATGCTGTTGTGATTGTTGAGGGTCGTGGGCCATCTTATAAAAAGGCTGAAGGAGAACGACCTGTACTGGGTGTCCAAGCACGTTTTTTGTTCAATATTCCTGGTTCCTCTAAATTATCTCCGGGTACCTCAAATCAATGCCATACCTGTACTCGATTGTGCAAAAGGGTGGCATATGTGGTGTTTCATGCTGTTGTGCCTGTTGAGGGTCATGGCCCATCGTATAAAAAGGCTGAAGAAGAACGACCTGTACTGGGTGTCCAAGCCCGTTTTTTGTTCAATATTCCCGGTTCCTCTAAATTATCTCCGGGTTCCTCAAATCCATGCCATACCTGTACTCGATTGTGCAAAAGGGTGGCATATGTGGTGTTTCATGCTGTTGTGCCTGTTGAGGGTCGTGGCCCATCGTATAAAAAGGCTGAGGGAGAACTACCTTGACTGGGTGTCCAAGCACATTTTTTGTTCAATATTCCCGGTTCCTCTACATTATCTCCGGGTTCCTCAAATCAATGCCATACCTGTACTCGATTGTGCAAAAGGGTGGCATTTGTGGTGTTTCATGCTGTTGTGCCTGTTGAGGGTCGTGGCCCATCGTATAAAAAGGCTGAAGGAGAACGACCTGTACTGGGTGTCCAAGCACATTTTTTGTTCAATATTCCCGGTTCCTCTAAATTATCTCCGGGTTCCTAAAATCCATGCCATACCTGTACTCGATTGTGCAAAAGGGTGGCATATGTGGTGTTTCATGCTGTTGTGCCTGTTGAGGGTCGTGGCCCATCGTATAAAAAGGCTGAGGGAGAACGACCGGTACTGGGTGTCAAGCACATTTTTTGTTCAATATTCCCGGTTCCTCTAAATTATCTCCGGGTTCCTCAAATCAATGCCATACCTGTACTCGATTGTGCATAAGGGTGGCATATGTGGTGTTTCATGCTGTTGTGCCTGTTGAGGGTCGTGGCCCATCGTATAAAAAGGCTGAAGGATAACGACCTGTACTGGGTGTCCAAGCACATTTTTTGTTCAATATTCCCGGTTCCTCTAAATTATCTCCGGGTTCCTCAAATCCATGCCATACCTGTACTCAATTGTGCAAAAGGGTGGCATATGTGGTGTTTCATGCTGTTGTGCCTGTTGAGGGTCGTGGCCCATCGTATAAAAAGGCTGAGGGAGAACGACCTGTACTGGGTGTCCAAGCACATTTTTTGTTCAATATTCCCGGTTCCTCTAAATTATCTCTGGGTTCCTCAAATCAATGCCATACCTGTACTCGATTGTGCAAAAGGGTGGCATATGTGGTGTTTCATGCTGTTGTGCCTGTTGAGGGTCGTGGCCCATCGTATAAAAAGGCTGAAGGAGAATGACCTGTACTGGGTGTCCAAGCACATTTTTTGTTCAATATTCCCGGTTCCTCTAAATTATCTCCGGGTTCCTCAAATCAATGCCATACCTCTACTCGATTGTGCAAAAGGGTAGAATATGTGGTGTTTCATGCTGTTGTGCTTGTTGAGGGTCGTGGCCCATCATATAAAAAGGCTGAAGGAGTATGACCTGTTCTGGGTGTCCAAGCACATTTTTTGTTCAATATTCCCGGTTCCTCTAAATTATCTCCGGGTTCCTCAAATCCATGCCATACCTTTACTCGATTGTGCAAAAGGGTGGCATATGTGGTGTTTCATGCTGTTGTGCCTGTTGAGGGTCGTGGCCCATAGTATAAAAAGGCTGAGGGAGAACGACCTGTACTGGGTGTCCAAGCACATTTTTTGTTCAATATTCCAGGTTCCTCTAAATTATCTCCGGGTTCCTCAAATCAATGCCATACCTGTACTCGATTGTGCAAAAGGGTGGCATATGTGGTGTTTCATGCTGTTGTGCCTGTTGAGGGTCGTGGCCCATCGTATAAAAAGGCTGAAGGAGAACGACCTGTACTGGGTGTCCAAGCACATTTTTTGTTCAATATTCCCGGTTCCTCTAAATTATCTCCGGGTTCCTCAAATCAATGCCATACCTGTACTCTATTGTGCAAAAGGATGGCATATGTGGTGTTTCATGCTGTTGTGATTGTTGAGGGTCGTGGGCCATCTTATAAAAAGGCTGAAGGAGAACGACCTGTACTGGGTGTCCAAGCACGTTTTTTGTTCAATATTCCTGGTTCCTCTAAATTATCTCTGGGTACCTCAAATCAATGCCATACCTGTACTCGATTGTGCAAAAGGGTGGCATATGTGGTGTTTCATGCTGTTGTGCCTGTTGAGGGTCATGGCCCATCGTATAAAAAGGCTGAAGAAGAACGACCTGTACTGGGTGTCCAAGCACTTTTTTTGTTCAATATTCCCGGTTCCTCTAAATTATCTCCGGCTTCCTCAAATCCATGCCATACCTGTACTCGATTGTGCAAAAGGGTGGCATATGTGGTGTTTCATGCTGTTGTGCCTGTTGAGGGTCGTGGCCCATCGTATAAAAAGGCTGAGGGAGAACTACCTTGACTGGGTGTCCAAGCACATTTTTTGTTCAATATTCCCGGTTCCTCTACATTATCTCCGGGTTCCTCAAATCAATGCCATACCTGTACTCGATTGTGCAAAAGGGTGGCATATGTGGTGTTTCATGCTGTTGTGCCTGTTGAGGGTCGTGGCCCATCGTATAAAAAGGCTGAAGGAGAACGACCTGTACTGGGTGTCCAAGCACATTTTTTGTTCAATATTCCCGGTTCCTCTAAATTATCTCCGGGTTCCTCAAATCCATGCCATACCTGTACTCGATTGTGCAAAAGGCTGGCATATGTGGTGTTTCATGCTGTTGTGCCTGTTGAGGGTCGTGGCCCATCGTATAAAAAGGCTGAGGGAGAACGACCGGTACTGGGTGTCCAAGCACATTTTTTGTTCAATATTCCCGGTTCCTCTAAATTATCTCCGGGTTCCTCAAATCAATGCCATACCTGTACTCGATTGTGCATAAGGGTGGCATATGTGGTGTTTCATGCTGTTGTGCCTGTTGAGGGTCGTGGCCCATCGTATAAAAAGGCTGAAGGAGAACAACCTGTACTGGGTGTCCAAGCACATTTTTTGTTCAATATTCCCGGTTCCTCTAAATTATCTCCGGGTTCCTCAAATCAATGCCATATCTGTAATCTATTGTGCAAAAGGATGGCATATGTGGTGTTTCCTTTCTGTTGAGGGTCCGGGACCCTCGTCTAAAAAGGCTGAAGGAGAACAAAGTGTACTGGTTGTCCAAGCATCTTTTTCCATCTCCCGGTTCCTAAAAATTATCTCCAGGTTTCTAAAATGGATGCCATACCTGTACTCTATTGTGCAAAAGGATGGCATATGTGGTGTTTCCTGCTATTGTTTCTGTTGAGGGTCCTGGACCCTCTTATAAAAAGGCTGAAGGAGAACGACGTGTACTGGGTGTGTCCAATCATTTTTTTTGTTCAATTTCCCGGTTCCTAGAAATTATCTCTGGGTTTCTAAAATCAATGCCGTACCTGTACTCTATTGTTCAAAAGGATGGCATATGTCCTCTTTCCTGCTGTTGTTTCTGTTGAGGGTCTTGGACCCTCTTATAAAAAGGATGAAGGAGAACGACGTGTACTGGGTGTGTCCAATCATTTTTT
The DNA here is from genome assembly GCF_027579735.1 of Bombina bombina. NCBI lineage: Eukaryota > Metazoa > Chordata > Amphibia > Anura > Bombinatoridae > Bombina > Bombina bombina. Next base: position 352,630,179 of record NC_069503.1, read on the forward strand.
TTGTTCAATTTCCCGGTTCCTAAAAATTATCTCCGGGTTTCTAAAATCAATGCCGTACCTGTACTCTATTGTTCAAAAGGATGGCATATGTCCTCTTTCCTGCTGTTGTTTCTGTTGAGGGTCCTGGACCCTCTTATAAAAAGGCTGAAGGAGAACGACGTGTACTGGGTGTGTCCAATCATTTTTTTTTGTTCAATTTCCCGGTTCCTAAAAGTTATCTCCGGGTTTCTAAAATCAATGCCGTACCTGTACTCTATTGTTCAAAAGGATGGCATATGTGCTCTTTCCTGCTGTTGTTTCTGTTGAGGGTCTGGGACCCTCATATAAAAAGGCTGAAGGAGAACAAAGTGTACTGGGTGTCCAATCATGTTTCTTTTTAATTTTCCCGGTTCCTAAAAATTATCTCCGGGTTCCTAAAATGGATGCCATACCCTGTACTGGATTGTTCAAAAGGATGGCATATGTGGTGTTTCATGCTGTTGTTTCTGTTGAGGGTCCAGGACCCTCGTATAAAAAGGCTGAAGGAGAACGAAGTGTACTGGGTGTGTCCAATCATTTTTTTGTTAAATTTCCCGGTTCCTAGAAATTATCTCTGGGTTTCTAAAATCAATGCCGTACCTGTACTCTATTGTTCAAAAGGATGGCATATGTCCTCTTTCCTGCTTTTGTTTCTGTTGAGGGTCTTGGACCCTCTTATAAAAAGGCTGAAGGAGAACGACGTGTACTGGGTGTGTCCAATCATTTTTTTTGTTCAATTTCCCGGTTCCTAAAAATTATCTCCGGGTTTCTAAAATCAATGCCGTACCTGTACTCTATTGTTCAAAAGGATGGCATATGTCCTCTTTCCTGCTGTTGTTTCTGTTGAGGGTCCTGGACCCTCTTATAAAAAGGCTGAAGGAGAACGACGTGTACTGGGTGTGTCCAATCATTTTTTTTGTTCAATTTCCCGGTTCCTAAAAATTATCTCCGGGTTTCTAAAATCAATGCCGTACCTGTACTCTATTGTTCAAAAGGATGGCATATGTGCTCTTTCCTGCTGTTGTTTCTGTTGAGGGTCTGGGACCCTCATATAAAAAGGCTGAAGGAGAACAAAGTGTACTGGGTGTCCAATCATGTTTCTTTTTAATTTTCCCGGTTCCTAAAAATTATCTCCGGGTTCCTAAAATGGATGCCATACCCTGTACTGGATTGTTCAAAAGGATGGCATATGTGGTGTTTCATGCTGTTGTTTCTGTTGAGGGTCCAGGACCCTCGTATAAAAAGGCTGAAGGAGAACGAAGTGTACTGGGTGTCCAATCATGTTTCTTTTTAAATTTTCCGATTCCTAAAAATTATCTCCGGGTTCCTAAAATCAATGCCATACCTGTACTCTATTGTTCAAAAGGATGGCATATGTGGTGTTTCATGCTGTTGTTTCTGTTGAGGGTCCAGGACCCTCGTATAAAAAGGCTGAAGGAGAACGAAGTGTACTGGGTGTCCAATCATGTTTCTTTTTAAATTTCCCGGTTCCTAAAAATTATCTCCGGGTTCCTAAAATCGATGCCATACCTGTACTCTATTGTTCAAAAGCATGGCATAGGTGGTGTTTCCTGCTGTTGTTTCTGTTGAGGGTCCTGTACCCTTGTCTAAAAAGGCTGAAGGAGAACGAAGTGTACTGGTTGTCCAACCATCTTTTTCCATCTCCCGGTTCCTAAAAATTATTTCCGGGTTCCTAAATTGGATGCCATACCTGTACTGGATTGTTCAAAAGGATGGCATATGTGGTGTTTCATGCTGTTGTTTCTGTTGAGGGTCCAGGACCCTCGTATAAAAAGGCTGAAGGAGAACGAAGTGTACTGGGTGTCCAATCATGTTTCTTTTTAAATTTCCCGGTTCCTAAAAATTATCTCCGGGTTCCTAAAATCAATGCCATACCTGTACTCTATTGTTCAAAAGGATGGCATAGGTGGTGTTTCCTGATGTTGTTTCTGTTGAGGGTCCAGGACCCTTGTCTAAAGAGGCTGAAGGAGAACGAAGTGTACTGGTTGTCCAAGCATTTTTTCCATCTCCCGGTTCCTAAAAATTATTTCCGGGTTCCTAAAATGGATGCCATACCTGTACTGGATTGTTCAAAAGGATGGCATATGTGGTGTTTCATGCTGTTGTTTCTGTTGAGGGTCCGGGACCCTCGTATAAAAAGGCTGAAGGAGAACGAAGTGTACTGGGTGTCCAATCATGTTTCTTTTTAAATTTCCCGGTTCCTAAAAATTATCTCCGTGTTCCTAAAATCGATGCCATACCTGTACTCTATTGTTCAAAAGGATGGCATAGGTGGTGTTTCCTGCTGTTGTGTCTGTGGAGGGTCCTGGACCCTCGTCTACAAAGGCGGAAGGAGAACGACCTGTACTGGGTGTCCAAGTATGTTTTTTGTTCAATATTCCCGGTTCCTCTACATTATCTCCGGGTTCCTCAAACCAATGCCATACCTGCACTCTATTGTGCAAAAGGATGGCATATGTGGTGTTTCATGCTGTTGTGGCTGTTGAGGGTCGTGGGCCATCGTATAAAACGGCTGAAGGAGAATGACCTGTACTGCCTTGCTGCTCCTTTTAGGCAGGCCAGCTCTTTGCATACATGTCCACACACTCTGTAACAGATGCCTCTTTTAGGGAGAGGTGCAGCCATAATGCAGGGTCAGAACCTCTGTCTGCAACTGGTATACTTGATTGTGCAAAAGGAAGTAACCTTACCATGGTTCCCTGACCGCACGTCTTGTTGTTATATTTTGGTGAGGGCAATCATGCACGCCATATAGACCTCTCCCGATAGGGGGAGTAACAGGGAGGAAAGTGCTAAGAATAGTACTACTTTACACAACCGAGTTAGCAATGGGTCCCAGTCCAAGACCGCATGTCTTGTTGTTTTATTTGGTGCAGATAATCATGCAGGCCATATAGACCTCCCACCATTAGGGGTTGTAACAGGTATTAAACTAATAAGAACAGTACTACCGAAATAAACCTACTTAACATGGTTTCAAGAGCCCAGGTTTTATTGTTGTACTTTGTTAGGCTAATCATGATGGCCATGATGTAGACCTCCCCCGAGAGGTGGCAGTAACAGGGATGAAAGTGCTAAGAATAGTACTACTTTACACAACCGAGTTAGCAATGGGTCCCAGTCCAAGACCGCATGTCTTGTTGTTTTATTTGGTGCAGATAATCATGCAGGCCATATACACCTCCCACCATTAGGGGTTGTAACAGGTATTAAACTAATAAGAACAGTACTACCGAAATAAACCTACTTAACATGGTTCCAAGAGCGCATGTTTTATTGTTGTACTTTGTTAGGCTAATCATGATGTCCATGTAGACCTCCGCCGAGAGGTGGCAGTAACAGGGATGAAAGTGTTAATAATAGTACTACTTTACACAACCGAGTTAGCCATGGGTCCCAGACCAAGACCGCATGTCTTGTTGTTTTATTTGGTGCGGCTAATCATGCAGGCCATATAGACCTCCCACCATTAGGGTTGTAACAGGTATTAAACTAATAAGAACAGTACTACCGAAATAAACTTACTTAACATGGTTTCAAGAGCCCAGGTTTTATTGTTGTACTTTGTTAGGCTAATCATGATGGCCATGATGTAGACCTCCCCCAAGAGGTGGCAGTAACAGGGATGAAAGTGCTAAGAATAGTACTACTTTACACAACCGAGTTAGCCATGGGTCCCAGACCAAGAACGCATGTCTTGTTGTTTTATTTGGTGCGGCTAATCATGCAGGCCATATAGACCTCCCACCATTAGGGGTTGTAACAGGTATTAAACTAATAAGAACAGTACTACCGAAATAAACTTACTTAACATGGTTTCAAGAGCCCAGGTTTTATTGTTGTACTTTGTTAGGCTAATCATGATGGCCATGATGTAGACCTCCCCCGAGAGGTGGCAGTAACAGGGATGAAAGTGCTAAGAATAGTACTACTTTACACAACCGAGTTAGCAATGGGTCCCAGTCCAAGACCGCATGTCTTGTTGTTTTATTTGGTGCGGCTAATCATGCAGGCCATATAGACCTCCCTCCATTAGGGGTTGTAACAGGTATTAAACTAATAAGAACAGTACTACCGAAATAAACCTACTTAACATGGTTCCAAGAGCGCATGTTTTATTGTTGTACTTTGTTAGGCTAATCATGATGTCCATGTAGACCTTCCCCGAGAGGTGTCAGTAACAGGGATGAAAGTGCTAATAATAGTACTACTTAACACAACCGAGTTAACCATGGGTCCCAGACCAAGACCGCATGTCTTGTTGTTTTATTTGGTGCGGCTAATCATGCAGGCCATATAGACCTCCCACCATTAGGGGTTGTAACAGGTATTAAACTAATAAGAACAGTACTACCGAAATAAACCTACTTAACATGGTTTCAAGGGCCCAGGTTTTATTGTTGTACTTTGTTAGGCTAATCATGATGGCCATGATGTAGACCTCCCCTGAGAGGTGGCAGTAACAGGGATGAAAGTGCTAAGAATAGTACTACTTTACACAACCGAGTTAGCAATGGGTCCCAGTCCAAGACCGCATGTCTTGTTGTTTTATTTGGTGCGGCTATTCATGCAGGCCATATAGACCTCCCACCATTAGGGGTTGTAACAGGTATTAAACTAATAAGAACAGTACTACCGAAATAAACCTACTTAACATGGTTCCAAGAGCGCATGTTTTATTATTGTACTTTGTTAGGCAAATCATGATGGCCATGTAGACCTCCCCCGAGAGGTGGCAGTAACAGGGATGAAAGTGCTAATAATAGTACTACTTTACACAACCGAGTTAGCCATGGGTCCCAGTGTTTTATTTGGTGCGGCTAATCATGCAGGACATATAGACCTCCCACCATTAGGGGTTGTAACAGGTATTAAACTAATAAGAACAGTACTACTTAACACAACCTAGTTACCATGGGTCCCAGACCGCATGTCTTGTGGTTATATTTGGTGAGGGTAAGCAGGCAGGCCGTATAGACCTCCCCCGATAGGGGGAGTTACAGGGATTAAAGTGCTAAGAATAGTACAACTTAACACAACCTAGTTAACATGGGTCCCAGACCGCATGTCTTGTTGTTATATTTTGTCAGGATAATCAGGCAGGCCATATAGACCTCCCCCGATAGGGGGAGTCACAGGGATTAAAGTGCAAAGAATAGTACTACTTAACACAACCTAGTTACCCTGGGTCCCAGACCGCATGTTTAATTATTATACTTTGTCAGGGTAATTATATATCTAACAAATCTATCTATTTATCTTCCATCGATTCTATCTAACTATTAATCTATGTATATCTATCTATCAAATCTATCTATCTTGTGTCCAGACTGTTTTGAGACAGCCACTTGTGTTTTTGACAAATTTGAAGTAGGAGGACAGACCAATCACAGGGATTAAACTGCTAAGAATACTACTACTTAAGAAAACCTAGTTATACCAGTACCACCATGGGTCCCAGACCGCATGTTTGATTGTTATACTTTGTCAGGGTAATCATGCAGGCCATATAGACCTCCCCCGATAGGGGGAGTTACAGGGATTAAAGTGCTAAGAATAGTACAACTTAACACAACCTAGTTACCATGGGTCCCAGAACGCATGTCTTATTGTTATATTTTGGTAGGGTAATCATGCAGGCCATATAGACCTCCCCCGATAGGGGGAGTTACAGGGATGAAAGTGCTAAGAAAAGTACTACTTAACACAACCTAGTTACCATGGGTCCCAGACCGCATGTTTTGTTGTTATACTTTGTCAGGGTAGTCATGCAGGCCATATAGACCTCCCCCGATAGGGGGAGTTACAGGGATTAAAGTGCTAAGAATAGTACAACTTAACACAACCTAGTTACCATGGGTCCCAGAACGCATGTCTTATTGTTATATTTTGGTAGGTTAATCATGCAGGCTATATAGACCTCCCTCGATAGGGAGAGTTACAGGGATGAAAGTGCTAAGAATAGTACTACTTAACACAACCTAGTTACCATGGGTCACAGACAGCATGTTTTGTTGTTATACTTTGTCAGGGTAATCATGCAGGCCATATAGACCTCCCTTGATAGGGGGAGTAACAGGGATTAAAGTGCTAAGAATAGTACTAATATAAACACAACCTAGTTACCATGGGTCCCAGACCGCATGTTTTGTTGTTATACTTTGTCAGGGTAATCATGCAGGCCATATAGACCTCCCCCGATAGGGGGAGTAAGAGGGATTAAACTGCTAAGAACAGTACTACTTAACACAACCTAGTTACCATGGGTCCCAGACCGCGTGTCTTGTTGTTATACTTTGTCAGGGTAATCATGCAGGCCATATAGACCTCCCCCGATAGGGGGACTAATAGGGGGATTAAACTGCTAAGAAAAGTACTACTTTACCCAACCTAGTTGTCATGGGTCCCAGACCGCGTGTCTTGTTCTTATACTTTTTCAGGGTTATAATATATCTATCAAATCTATCTATTTATCTTCTATCGATTCTATCTAACTATCAATCTATGTATATCTATCTATCAAATCTATCTCTCGTGTCCGGACTGTTTTGAGACAGCCACTTGTGTTTTTGACAAATTTGAAGTAGGAGGACAGACCAATCATCTTCTTCCATCTCCCTGTTCCAAAAATGCAGGCCATATAGACCTCCCCCGATAGGTGGAGTAACAGGTAGTAGTAAACTGCTAAGAATAGTATTACTTAGCACACCACGGGTCCCAGACCGCATGTCTTATTGTTATACTCTGTCAGGGAAATGATATATCTTTCAAATCTATCAAATCTATCTAAATATCAATCGTATCTATCAAATGTATGTTGCATCTATTGATCGATGTAATTCGTATCTATCAAATGTATATTGCATCTTTTGATCGATAAAATTTGTATCTATCAAATGGATATTGCATCTATTGATCTATGTAATTCGTATCTATCAAATGTATATTGCATCTATTGATCTATGTAATTTGTATCGATCATATGTATATTGCATCTATTGAGCTATGTAATCTATGTATCTATCTATCAAATCTATCTATCTTGTGGTTGTGCAAATGGACTGTTTGCGGTTGTTTGCGGTGCGTTACACTTGGAGTTTGGTCTGTCACTGTGAAGCGGGCGTAACCCTTACACTACCTGATCGATACAACATCATAACTGATGTTTTAAAGCACGTTATTGCAAACAATTTATTAATGTTAGGTGATTTAGGCCCTTTATGGGTTAAAAGCAGACTCTGCATCAACTATGCAATTTTCCATGGGAGTTTTGCCATGGATCCCCCTCCAGCATGCCACAGTCCAGGTGTTAGTACCCTTGAAACAACTTTTCCATCACTATTGTGGCCAGAAAGAGTCCTTGTGTGTTTTAAAGTTCGCCTGCCTATTGAAGTCAATGGCGGTTCGCGCGGTTCGCCGGTTTGCGAACAGTAGCGGAAGTTCGAGTCCGCCGTTCGCGAACCGAAATTTTAAAGTTCGCGACATCACTAATGTTAACTACTGGGTCTGGGTTGACGTTAATAATTTCAGCGGAGATGGATATTTTTGTGGTGTTAGGGAAACTCGTAATACCAGCGGGAGTTAAAAAGCAGCATTAGGACTGGCTTACGCTGCTTTTTAAGCCTAACGCCAAACTCGTAATCTAGCCGTAAGTGATCCAAATATTAGAGTATACTGTCCCTTTAAGAGTCTGCACTGAACCATTCCAAATCATCATCAAAGGAGGGAGATAAGTGGACAGTTTACATACAACGTCCTCACACAGGTCAAATGTATATTTATAAAACAAGCTCGAGTATGCCGTAATGTGTATTAAAGTAAATATCTATTTTTGGTTTACTGTCCCTTTAAATGTATCTAACCTTTCATGGGGTATACACTCAGCTATTTAAATATATTTTCATATTTAGACGTGACTGCATATTTCTTTATAAAAATTCCCATTGCATATTTACTATTAGAATATTGGCTATTATGTCAACTAATTAGTTAGAGTTAATTGCTTGTGATGGCTATTTCATTTGTAGTGAAAGGGAAATGCAAAGCAAAGTTAATCTTCCATGATTTAGACAAAGCAGATTTGAATCTAAAATAAAAATGTACTTTAATAATCACATATGGTTCATTCTCATGTTATCCTAAGTTTGCACAAACTATATGCAATGGCTTATGAGCAGCAAAGCATTACTGGGAGATATCTACTTATTTGTGGGTATGCAACAATGCATAGTTGCAATGGTTAGACAGATGTCTTTAGATACCTCACACTATTGCATATCTGCTCCTTAACAATAAAGACACTGTGAAAAAGAAAATTATATGTGAGCATTTCAGACAAATACATGCTCTATTTTTTTATAAATCAAGGAACATAAACGTTGATTATATAAATTCCCTTTATAGTTCTAAAAGTAACGTCTATTATAAATACAAATTACGCATTTCACCATTATTGAAATATAGCATGGTAAACTTATCTTTCAATACAAGATTCGCATCTATGTAAACTCAAATATAATTTCATGCACTAGCACACAATTGATGTGCATCGTTGGGATTGTAAATACATTTAATCGAGCACTGTCAATACTTCACAATGAGTCACGATATTTATTGAATAAACAATTATTCCATTATTTTTTCAATACACTACTGCCCCCCTTTCTATATCATGCAGCATGGACATATGCTTTTATTTATTTTCCTATTTATGTATGAATTGTCAGTAATGACATCATGATGTCACATGCATATTACATCCAAACCCCCAATAATCATCTTGTGATTGTACAGACAGTCATTGCTATTCATCTGAGTGCCTAGATGCAGACCATCTCATTAGGTCATCACTGTTCTGAGCTTCTCATCCACTTCTAAGTATACATAAAACATAATCGTGTTGAAATTCATTGATTTAATTTCATGATATATGATATGTAAACAGGGCCGGACTGGGAAATCAGACCAGCCCTGGAAATTTGTATAGACCAGCCTGCCCCGCCCCCTCTGAGTCAACCCCGCCCCTTCATCTTAATCCCGCCCCCTCTGGTGCAGCCCCCTACGTATATCCATTAATAGTTACTCTCTGTAAAAGTCACATTTGGGGCAATACAGAAACTGCTTCCTGGGCCTGGTTGCAAATTTTTGCGACCCTGGAAGTTCCGCCACTGCCCTGTATATCAGTTATATACTCAAGTGAGATGTCAGATCATTATAACCAATGCCTTAGTGAATGGGATGTTGTGCTATAGGACTTCATTACATACACAGCAAAGTGAAATGCCTGTAGTGTGTTGCTACAGCTGTTAGCTTGTGAGCACTAAGTTGTGACACAATTATTGTCATCAGATCAATGGGTTGTGACACACCTTTATTTTTATTCTTTTGCTATGCTTTTACTTTATTATTACAGTTAACTCTTGAAATTTCTCAGACAAGAATTGTGACAATGAGCCCATACATACTCACACGCTCACAGTCACACACTCACTCACATGCACTCACATGCACTCACACGCACACTCACACACCAACAAGACATCAGACAGGATACCTGCCAAGGTGTTGGGCTAAATTCTCTAGATAATCTAGAGAATTTAGCCCAACACCTGCTTTTGCAAAAATGCTCCAAGTAAAAACACTATGAATATATTCATTATGGTGGAGATATAATTATTCATAGTGTTTTTACTTGAAGCATTTTTGCAAAAGCAGGTGTTGGGCTAAATTCTCTAGATAATTTCCAAGTAAAAACACTATGAATAAATATATCTCCATTCTCCACCATAATGAATATCTGGATGAAGTGTAGATGCCATGCTTATATAAAACAGTCTGCCATATTTTGACAACACGGTCAGTATGTCTTCTACTGGACTTCACACAGACAGTCACTAACTTGTATCACATTCACTGTTCACAACAATAATTATTAAAAAAATATATATACTACATACATAAGTCCTTTATGCATCCCCAAATGCCAAACGAAGCAGGACATGATCTAACACAAATGACTGGACACCTAATAATGAACAAAGAGCCTTGTTATGCAGCATCTTGCATACCCCTGGCCCCACACCTGCATATGGAATATCACAGGGCAGATCTACACGCAGTCAAATTATTTTTAAATCACATCTACATGGGAGACTCACAGCTTGCTGCTGCATAATGGAATGGTAATTGAAAGCATGATGATGTAATAGAGTAATCCAACAATTGCTCTCACCTGAGCTCAAACACAAGCCTTTGTTGATCGTGATGGTGAATGAATCTTCAGACTTGAACCGAATGAATGATGTGCCTGCTGCCTGCCTCTGCTCTGCTTTTTCTGCCTGCTGCTGCCCAAGTTGCCGCCGGTCCTGCTCCTGCTCTATTCAGTTCCGTGACCGTCTGACTTCCTGGTCCTGCTTTTCCCACTGTCCAGTGTACTGTCCACATGTGACCCCCCATGGCCTGCTTGAGCTTCAACTTACTGTATTACTCACTGACGCTACGCTGCGCCGCAGCTGCTTCCAGGCTGAGGCTCCCTCCACTATGTCACGTGGTGAGAACACCAGTGAAATCAACTCACACAGTGGCGTGACATCACAAGCCGCCTGCGCCGGCCCACCCCACCTGACCTTGCCCGCGCCCTGCATATGATGATTCCTGGGCCCGGCTGAATCCTGAGTCCTCCTCCACCCTGGTGGCCCAGGTCCTGGCCCTCAGTGAGTGACACTGCTTTGACAGACAGTCAGACTGAGCCTGTGACTGTGAGTGAGAGAGAGACAGTCTCAGACACAGACTTAGTCACTGTCTAAGTGAAATTATGATTCGCTATAATTTGGCTAAGGAGGGCTAGCTTATATTGGCTAAGTAAGTGAGGAGTTACTAGTTGCGGTAAGGTCCTTATGTTAGCGCCGGCGGCCGGTTAACTTGCGGAGTCTAAGAGGGGGTTAATGTAACTTATAAATAAGTTAATAACAACAATAACAACTTTTACTACACAGTGCCGCAGCCTTACTGGTTACTAAGTCAGTGTAACAGCAGGGATTGATTACCTGCCGGCGGCCGCAATATCGCAAAGCTGCAATTTCAAAAATATAATTTATACAGCTGCAGCCAGCCAGGCAGCCCAGCTGAGCTACCAGCCGGCGGCCCACCGGGATTTTTTCCGGTATCCCGGCTGCCCAATCTGGCCCTGTATGTAAAGGGATTTGCAAATGAAATCTTGCCTATTTCACTCAAACAAACATTAATATTCATCTAACCTAGAAAATGCTATTCTGAATGTGTCTATTAATATTGGGCTGACATACATTTAATCCTAATGTAAAAGAGATATTCATAAAACATACTCTGTAAAAGTAGTGTCATTGCCATTCTATTCTTAATATTAAATATGAACGGTAGTATCTACCGTGTGTAGATTCTGAATAGAATTGATTGAACCATCAAGCTTAAAATAATTCTATTTAAGATTAGCTGTACAGCTGCAGCTGGCCCTTCTCCCTATTCCATCTGCAGTTTCAATCGGAGGGAATCATTGCCATTGGGAACATTGGCCTGAGGTTCAGAAGGCAGAGATTTCCAGCGCTGATCGAATCCGGTGGGGATCTTCCACACAGCTAGCTGGTTTGCTGTTGAACACCAGCCCGCCCCTATTGGCATAATAGAGTGCTGCTACCTTTGTGAGTACCCTTATTCTGCTCCTTTTTGGATTTATTTGTCTCTATTGATCTACACATGTGGCGCCTCTGTTTTTGTTTTTGTCTTATCATCATAGAAGTACATCATCCCTCTGGGTGACGACAGAGAGCGGCCTATCAAGTTTTGGGACGTCCGAGGACACGTGTTGGACTTTTCATTTCTAGCTGGTCCAGTCTATTGCTTTACTTTTATCTTTTAATCATTATTTTATTATTGCTATTTTAGAGATTAATATATATTGTGTGTATATATACTAGCATACATATATATATATTTGACTGGCTAATCTTTGATAAATATACACATATTTTACATATTTTTCATATATTCATCCATATCTGTAGTGCCTCCTATAGAAGACCAGTGATTCTGTTTATCACGGTTGCTTCTTTATTTGAATAATCTTAATCTATATTACCTTGTTTCAAAGGTTATGTTGAGTGGCCATTTAGATAAGATCATATTACACACTCCCATATTATACAATTGTTGGAGTCTCTAAAGTCAATATACGGGCATGTGTCTAAAAGAACTCTTTGGCGTTTCAATCTCAAATGCATACATGAAATATCATATTATAAATTCATAAAGATTAGCACATAATATTGACTTGAAAAATAATGTTTTTGATGTACTGATCAAATGTTCCATGAAAAATACTATTGTACAATCAGAGTTTCAAGGATCAATTAAATATTATTATTAATTAGACTTTATTCCAATCAATCAATCAATCAATACCTTTAAACATAGTCATTATTGTGACTTTGTATAAATATTTTATGAGAACAAGAATACAGATTTTAAATGATGGTGAATATTGAATTCTCTCAAGATAATAATGTATTTTAATATAATATATGTATTTATACAATTGTATTATATATTTCAGATGGAACTTCCACTTCTGGGCATCGGCATCCTGACCCCTCTCCCGGCCCTTCCCATCCCCAAATCCTTGTCCTCCCTCACCACTCTCCCCATTTTGCCCTTCCTGCTTCCACCCCACATGCACAGCCACCAAATCCCCCAGCCCATGACTCCCCAGCTGTGCAGGCTCCATTGGAGCAGGACCCCAATCCCCCACATTGCCACATCCCTCCCCCACCTCACCCCATCCCTCCCCAACAACACCTTTACCCTATTCCCCATCTTCATTGTCCTGGGTGTTGGATTGTCCTTCCCAGCCACCGATATAAGTATCATTCCAAATCAACATTAGAACATACATTCTTAAAGGGATATTATACTGATCTAATTATACATAAATTGATTTGGAATAGAAAATATTTTTATAAACCTTTTCTTTATTTGATTAATGTAAATATTTCCTATTTTCAGTTTTTGAAATCAACATCCACATTTTCTAATATCTAAATGATATTGGCTAGATGTTGGATATCTATTATGTATATATGCCAATATTTTTTATTTGTTATCACCACCCTTTTCACAGTGTGTCATAAACCAAAGAACAATTTTTTTCAAGATTGATAGTGTTTTGATTTTTCTTAATATCTTAATCTCTGAAGAACATATTTAATGTGTAAATCTTCTCTATAGCATATTTTATTATAATACTGATTTGTATTTTAATTAGTACAATGTCTCTTTGCTCTATTTTTATTATGTTCTGTAATTATTATTAATATATTTTTTTGTATGTTTAGGTTGTGACTTGGATTGAGCAAACCATGCTGAGTTCCAATCAGTTGCTGGGAAGGATGCATGACACCATGCGTATCCAGCTGCTGCTTCATCGCTTGACTCTAGAACACATAATGCAGTTAGAGGCAATGCATGAATCCGGAGCTGGAGGTGCGCAGGACGATGAAGGTGATGTTGATGTCCCGTAAGTGGAGGATCCGGAGATGGCCAGAGGGAGAACTAATAACTCCTCCATCCACATGTTATTTGTTTTTGTGTTTTTGTTGCCATTTGGCCTATTTAGAATTTATTGTTATCCCTGTTGCACTATTTCACCTTGTCAGATGTATACTAAGGGGTCATGTTGGCCATTGTTTTCCCTTGTCAACTCCCTCCAAGGACTGTGATGCACTATGTCACATTGTCAGATGTCTCCAAAGGGGCTGTGTTGGCCTTTGTTTGCCCTTGTCAACTCCCTCCAAGGACTGTGATGCACTATGTTACCTTGTCAGATGGCTCCAAAGGGGAACGTTGCTAAAATTGTATGCTCTGAAACATAAAATAAAAATTTGGGTTTAATATCCCTTTACGATATAATCTGGCCTGTTAAGGGTCCTGAGGACTTGAGTTGGGGAAACACTGTGCTAGAGCAAGCAGAGAATCACCATTACCTCAGACTTACTGTGTCGGTTATAAAGTGTTGATTCTAGCAATCCAGATGTGAAGCATCTATTTAAATAGTGAATATTAGGTAATTATTAGTATAACAGCTGGAGAGCACCTTCATTTTCAGTAGCAATTGTTATGTATGTGATAGACTGTACCTCACTGCTGCTTAATGCAGGGGGGGAAGTCTTAAGGGAGCGGGATGGTCTGCAAATTGGTTAATCTGAGTACAGTAATTCTATGGCAGTTAAACTATTGTACTGATTTTATTTTCATAATAAACATTTTATAATTATTTATTTTTACATCAACATACACATATAATATCTTTAAAGCAGACTATTATCTGAATGTTGACAACACATATATTCCAATTTTACTTACATCTTATTGTAGTAGTATAACCAAATAAATCACTGTGTATAATGCACACATTTTAGATGATTAATCTCTTTCTATTATTTGTGATTATATTTAACTAGTCCTAAAGCCCGTTTACATGGGCCATTTTTTGCAGTACAGCGGACCCTACCCTTGCTCTCTCTCTCCCCCTCTCTTTTGTGCTCTCTCCCCCTCTCTTTTGTGCTCTGTTCCCCTCTCTTTTGTGCTCTCTCCCCCTCTCTTTTGCACTCTCTCTCGCTCCACCTCTCTTTTGCTCTCTCTCTCTCCCCCTCTCTTTTGCTCACTCTCCCCCTCTCTGTTGTGCTCTCTCCCCCTCCCTTTTGCGCTCTCTCTTGCTCCACCTCTCTTTTGCTCTCTCTCTCTCCCCCCTCTCTTTTGCTCCCTCTCTCCCCCTCTCTTTTACTTTCTCTCCCCCCTCTCTTTTGCGTTCTCTCTCTCTCTCTTTTGCGCTCTCTCTCTTCCCCTCTCTTTTGTGCTCTTTCTCTCCCCTCTCTTTTGTGCTCTCTCTCTCCCCCTCTCTTTTGTGCTCTCTCTCTCCCCCTCTCTTTTGCGCTCTCTCTCCCCCTCTCTTTTGCGCTCTCTCTCTCTCCCCCCTCTCTTTTGCTCTGTCTATCTCCCCTTTTTTTGTTCTCTCTCTCCATCCCTCTCTTTTGCTCTTTCTCTCCATCCCTCTCTTTTGCTCTCTCTCTCTCCCCCTCTCTTTTTCTCTCTCTTCCCCCTCTCTCCCCCCTCTCTTTTGCTGTTTCTCTCCCCTCTCTTTTGCGCTCTCTCCCCCTCTCTTTTGTGCTCTGTTCCCCTCTCTTTTGTGCTCTCTCCCCCTCTCTTTTGCACTCTCTCTCGCTCCACCTCTCTTTTGCTCTCTCTCTCTCCCCCTCTCTTTTGCTCACTCTCCCCCTCTCTGTTGTGCTCTCTCCCCCTCCCTTTTGCGCTCTCTCTTGCTCCACCTCTCTTTTGCGCTCTCTCTCTCCCCCTCTCTTTTGCACTCTCTCTCTCTCTCCCCTCTCTTTTACGTTTCTCTCCCCCCTCTCTTTTGCGTTCTCTCTCTCTCTCTTTTGCGCTCTCTCTCTTCCCCTCTCTTTTGTGCTCTTTCTCTCCCCTCTCTTTTGTGCTCTCTCTCTCCCCCTCTCTTTTGTGCTCTCTCTCTCCCCCTCTCTTTTGCGCTCTCTCTCTCCCCCTCTCTTTTGCGCTCTCTCTCTCTCTCCCCCCTCTCTTTTGCTCTGTCTATCTCCCCTTTTTTTGTTCTCTCTCTCCATCCCTCTCTTTTGCTCTTTCTCTCCATCCCTCTCTTTTGCTCTCTCTCTCTCCCCCTCTCTTTTTCTCTCTCTTCCCCCTCTCTCCCCCCTCTCTTTTGCTGTTTCTCTCCCCTCTCTTTTGCTCTCTCTCCCCCTCTCTATTGCTCTCTCTCCCCCTCTCTTTTGCTCTCTCTCCCCTCTCTATTGCTCTCTCTCCCCTCTCTTTTGCTCTCTCTCCCCCTCTCTTTTTCCCTCTCTTCCCTCTATGTTGCTCTTTCCCATCTCTTTTGCTCTTTTTCCCCCTCTCTTTTGCTCTTTCTCCTCTCTTTTGCTCTCTCTCTTCCCCTCTCTATTGCTCTCTCTCCCCCTCTCTTTTGCTCTCTCTCCCCCTCTCTTTTGCTATATCTCCCCCCTTTCTCTCCCCCTCTCTTCTTTTGCTCTCTCTCCCCCTATCTTTTGCTCTCTCTATTCCCCTCTCTTTTGCTCTCTCTCTCTCTCCCTCTCTTTTTCTCTCTCTTCCCTCTATTTTGCTCTTTCCCCTCTCTTTTGCTCTTTCCCCTCTCTTCTGCTTCCCCCCCCCCTCTTTAGCTCTTTCCTATCTCTTTTTGTCTCTCCCCTCTCTCTCTATTTCTCTCCCCTCTCTCTCGTGCCAACCGTGCCGACCACGTCCCCGACCACGCCTGGTTGCGTCCATGCTCCCACCCGGCTATGCCCATGCTCCCATCCGACCATGCCCACTTCTGCCCCACCGCCGCAAGCAGCATGTCAGGTAAGGCCAGGTGTGTTTGTCCTCATGTTGTCTCTACTGCGCATGACATCTTTGGACAAACACACTTGGCCTTTTATATTATAGGATTATACAACGATATATTGCTACATAGGTAACATATAATGTATAAACAATCCACATTTTCGTAATGTATATAGTAGCATTATTTTTGTTAAACCCTGCAGCTTCAAATATATTTCCTATTCTTCCTAATGTAATGAAATATATATTTATTACAAACAAAGTAATACCAAAGTATTATGCTAGCTAGCATTACATTATGTAAAGCTGTGCATTACATGAATCAAACACGCTTCATAGATAACAATATAGCACATACTCAATTGTTACAAATATAAATATGTTTGTTATTGACATGCAAAGGTGTTAAATCCGTCCTTTGCTTGGATGAGGTTTTTACGCGATCTCAGATGCGCCATGTTGCGTAAGAAGTCTCATGCAAAGGTGTTAAAACCGTCCTTTGATTGGATGACTTTTTTAGGCGATCTTGGATGCGCCATGTTGCGTAAGACGTCGCATTCAAAGGTGTTAAATCCGTCCTTTGATTGGATGAGGTTTTTACGTGATCTTGGATGCACCATGTTGTGTAAGACGTCTCATGCAAAGGTGTTAAATCCGTCCTTTGATTGAATGATGTTGTCCTGCAATACTGGATTTGCCACATTTGCGATTGAGAACACAAGTTTGAAACCATGATTTTCTTGGATTATGGAATCATGTCCATTGTTGAAACATAGATGATAAAGAGCAAATAAATATCTATTGCTGGCTGTCTCGTTGAAGATACGAATGAAGGCAATGTGTCTTTGATCCCGAATATATTTTGAGGCAAGTGCTAATCCATGAATGTTCAACGATGAATATATTCCATCTTGTTTAATATGTTTGTCAATAATATTTTAAATTTACAAAATAATTATTGTGTTGTGTTTAATTTTCTACATATATAATTCCTAAACATGCGCTTTTGGATTTTAATTATTTAATATGCTTTGGCCTTTATCATTTGATAAATATATTGTATATAAGATGTCTACTTATTCTATATGTTATTTCCTGATATTTCTTCTTAATGTAAATGCTCGATATCATGTCATGTATCGATTCCACATTGTTTTTCTCCAAATATAGTACTGTGAGCATATCTTTCAAATGTAACTCTTAAAGGGACATGAAACCCTAAATGTATCTTTCATTAGTTATGTGAAACATACAATTATAACCAAGTTTCCAATTCTCTTCTAATCTCAAAATGTGCTTCAGACTCTTTGTATAATGTTTTGAAGGAGCATCAATACACTACTGGTTTTGAAGTGAACACATGGGTGAGGCAATGACAATCGGTAGATATATGCAGCCACCAATCAGCAGATCTAAGCTATGTTCTTGACTGCTCCTGAGCAGTCTTAGATAAACTTTTCAGCAAAGACTAACAAGATAACTTGTCAGAATATGAGTAAACGTGAATGTCGTTTAAAATGTTATGCTCTGTCAAAATCATGTAAGTGAATGTTCTGCTTTCATATACCTTTTATATGAAATCAATTTAATAAATGAGTGAAACACTATAATGTAGCTTTAAAAATATACTCTTTATTTAACACACATAGAGAAATATGGCATACAGGCTTTTTATCAAATAGTAATGGTCAATATTTTGTATTAGGAGAACAGTTTGGACATCACAACGAAAAAAAACAATCAATCTAATCAACAAGGACAGCATGTGATGATGTTGTCTCCACACACTTGTAAAACATACTCTGCAAACAATATGCCTCCATGGACCCGTCCCATAGAAGCCTATTAAATACAGAGTGTGCTCCACAAGTGTAAGAAGACAACATCATCACATACCTATCCTTTGCACATTAAATTACAATAAATATATACAGTACATAATTACTTCCTCCTCCTTCCCTTCTTCCCATGAGATGGAGGCTCTGTGGAGGGCAACTGCCCCCTCCTAGGAGATGGTTCTGGAAGAAGGGGAAGAGGAGTACTATGAGTGATTAAGGGATCACCAGGCTGAGGAGGAGATTGAGGCAGACTAGAAGATGGAGGCCCAGGAGCAGACGTTCTTTCCACGTTCCACTTGGCACCTCCCGGAAGGACCTGCAACATATTATTTAGCGTATTCAAGATATTAGTTTGTCCTTCAAGCAGTTGGTTCATTACTCCTGTCATGAATACCCTGTATTCCACCTGTTCCCTCCGGGAGGCACGCATCTCTTCGACGAAGATGCTCAGGATCTCCACCTTTGGCACAACTGGGGGGATGTTCTCATCAGGAGGAGCTGCTGGTGCACAGTGGGCTGCTGGTACAGGGATCTCTTCTGCAGTGGGGGCTTCTTCAGGGATGTCTTCAATTTCTCCCCGATGTGGCGAGTCATCTGTACCACTCTCATGCCTGGGTGAAGGAGGAGCCTGTTGGTGCTGTGCTTCCTCCTCCCTGGCCTCAGACTCTGTATATTTTATAAAGAGAGAAATTGAAATATTAGCACATTTCCGAATAAAGATGTAAATTTTAATGAGGCTGGCTTCGTAATTCAATTGTAAGCCAAAGCAATCAATGCGATTTCCGTATTTTCAAACCCGTCCTTCTGATATCTATATGGTCAATCTGAATGTCTTTTTGCATTTGTCTTAAATCTGTTGAAATGCACATCTAATTAATCTTTAGACTAGCTACTAATGTGATGGCTTTTCTTCAAATGCAACTTTCTCAAGTTAATTGTGAATGCGTTTACGTAATAATATTTAAAAACGGTTTATTGCGTTAGTCCTATCCGTATTTTTTATTTTTTTATTTTTTAAAATATCATTTTTTTTTATTAGGGAGAGCAAAAACAGAACGCACAGAGGATACATAGATTCAATGTACAATTTACAATTAATAGGTAAGATTACAGTATATAACAATAGCAGGAGTAAACATAATCATGAGGAGTGTTATTCACTGATACATATTGACATTTCCGCCAGTCATTGATCTACAAGTGAGTATAAAAGTTACCTCTGTACGTGTCTGCCATCCCCAGGCATTTTAAAGTATTTTTTTAAAACCAAAACGTTCCTAAATACACTAACTTAATAGCTAAAAAAAAGAAAAAATAAACTAAACTATTACTAAACCACTTAAGGCCCTACTGTGGGGCCGGTCGAGGTCGAGGCCTGGCAGAGGGAAAAAAAAAAAAAAAAAAAAAAAAAAAGAGAGAGAAGGGGGGGGGGGGGGGGAGGGGGGAAAGAGGAGGCAGGTGGTGTAAAGGGGTAAGCGCGATGCTTTGGAGGATGAGATGCGGGTGCGTGTGGAGCACGATGCGGGGCCTAAAGCTAAACCATTAACCATGCTCCTGAAGCAGGTGAGCCCAGTCACCCCTTAAAGTACTTTCCATAAAAATCACAGAGTCTTTAAATGGCTTGAGAATGAGCCTCTGTATTTCCAGTTCAAAGGTGAGAATTAATCTGCGCCACTTACGTAGGAATAGGCTCAATCTGTTCTGTACATCAATCCTGACGTCCATTTGCTCAATGAATAATTGGGATTGTAAAAGGTTCTTAAAGCCTTTAAATGAGGGGCCAGTGTTGTTAATCCAGTGTTTCAATATGTGTTTCCTAGCCACTAGCATGATTAAGCTCAGTACTGAGTCATGTTGTTTGTGTCGGTCATCCCAGCATAGGAATATGATGGTTTCGGGGCGTATCTCAAGCTGTATCTGGAGTTTTTGTTTCAGCCAAAACTGGATTTTACCCCAATATTGCCTGACCGGAGGGCAATCCCATACATAGTGGAGGAGATTAGGGTTATCTAGTGAGCATTTAGAGCATTTATTTGTGTGGGTGGGAATCCACTTGGCCATAACTCTGGGTGTGAAGTATGCCCTATGTAAGAAGCGTACTTGGGATTCTCTAAGCGTGGCTGAAAGGGTTGCTTTCCTGGTTTTTTCCATACTATTCTTAATTTCCACCCATGTAGTCTCTCCCAGTCCCTCTCTAATCCAGCCTATCTGTATAGATGGTTGTAGCTTTGGGAGGTGGTGTTGCAATAGGGTTTGATATATTTCTGAGAGAGAAAACCTGCCCATGGCACATAGTGATTGAGTGAGGCGGAAAGGGGATCCCTCCCAAAAATCTGTTGTGTCTCTGACCAGTGTTCCAGCATAGTGACGTATCTGGAGGAATGCATAAAAGTGAGTTCTTGGCAAGCCATAGTCCCTCTGTAGGGCCCCAAATGTCGTGAAAGTTTTTGTTAGCGGATCAAAGAGAGGCTTGAGAGATTTTATCCCCTTCGCCTCCCAAATCCTGAAAGGCAGGGTGTCAGATCCTGTCGGAAAATCTGGGTTACTCCTGATAGGAAGATAAGGCGAAGCGTGGCAGGTTTTGCCTAGATATTTGTGGGCAAGAAGCCAGGCCTTCA
Organism: Bombina bombina; assembly: GCF_027579735.1. Classification (NCBI taxonomy): domain Eukaryota; kingdom Metazoa; phylum Chordata; class Amphibia; order Anura; family Bombinatoridae; genus Bombina; species Bombina bombina. The sequence continues at coordinate 352,651,066 of NC_069503.1, forward strand.
GGGGGTCGCTGAATAGAGCGTTGAGACCCAGGTTCTTCAAGGCCTTCATGTTTGCAAGATGCGGAAGGTAGGCCAGGGAAATGTCCCCCAGCACTGCCTGCTCCAGATCTGGACGACAGAAGTGATGGGTGCCTACCTGCCAATCCACTACCAGACGAATCAGAGCGGCCCAATTGTAAAGCCGGAAATCAGGGAGTGCTAAGCCTCCATTAAGAAATGTCATATTAAGTTTTTCCCTCGAGATCCGCGATTTTTTCCCTTGCCAGATGAACTCTCTTGTTGCAGAGTTTAGAAGCTTGAGATCAGCTTTGCTCAAGAGTAGGGGAAGCATTAGAAGTGGGTATAAAACCCGGGGGAGCACCACCATTTTAAGCAGGGCAATTCTACCCGTCAACGACAATGGTAGGGATCTCCAACTGTTCATTTGGGCTTGAAGTTTAGCACATATGGGGGTTAAGTTGTCAGCATATAGCCTATTGGGGTTGGCTGAAATCTTAATACCGAGGTAGGTAATATTATGTTTGGCTATTGTAAAGGGGTAGTTCACCCCAGGGGTGGTTTTCCTATTTAGCCAAAGGATCTCCGACTTTTGTACGTTTATTCTATAACCCGAGAATAGGCCAAAATTCTTGAGATCATTCATGATATTAGGCAGGTGTCTTTGAGGGTCCTGTACAAAGAGGAGCATATCATCGGCATATAGTGCCAAATGCTGTGGAGATCCTGCTATATCCACACCCGGGAAGGTCTGCCGCAGTTTAACGGCCAGGGGTTCTAACGCTATATTAAAGAGTAGGGGCGACAGGGGGCACCCCTGTCTTGTGCCCCTGTGTAGCTGGAAATCAGGCGAGAAGACATTGTTAACAATCACATTAGCCGTGGGCGAGTGGTAGAGATTTTTGATGAGAGTGAGAAAGGGACCAGAGAAGTTGGCTTGGGACATAGTGTGGAGAAGGTGGTCCCATTCCACCCGATCAAAGGCCTTCTCTGCGTCAAGCGACAGCAGGAAGGCCTCCGAGTCAGCTGTCTCCGCTTGTTTCCTTGAGCCAGACCAGAAGAATTGAGCTATCTGTAGGACCCTGCGTACGTTAACTACTGAAGAGCGCGCATGCATGAAGCCAGTCTGATCTTCATGGATGATAGTGGGTAGAATGAACTTAAGTCTCTCGGCGAACAATTTAGTAAGGATCTTATAGTCCGCGTTTAGCAGGGATATCGGTCTATAAGATTCGGGTAACAGGCAGTCCTTCCCTTCTTTATGAATCAAAGTGATGGAGGCCGATACAAATTCTGGGGAGGGTGCCGACTCCTCTCTAAGGTAGATAGAGAATAGATCCACAAGAGAGGGAGTGACCTGTGACTTAAGTAATCGATAAAATTCGATAGGCAATCCATCCGGACCTGGCGCCTTGCCCAGAGACATGGCCATGATGGTTCTCTCAACCTCGTCCCTCGCTATCGGAGCATTCAGTTTATTTAATTGCTCCTCTGAGATTTTTGGGAGCTCAACAGATTCCCAGAATCTGTCTCTCACTTCGTTTCCCGAGGGGAGCTCACTTGCGTAAAGGGTAGAGTAATAGGAGGCAAAAGCCTCCGCTATTTGATTGGAGTCTTTGAGCACTCTGCCACCCGCTCTTAAAGCAGCAATGTGTCTGGAGGAGTTATTGAGCTTCACTAGGGTAGCCAAAAGCTTCCCGGATTTATCCCCATAGCGGTAGTATTTACCGCGAGTCCGGAGGAGCGCTTGCGAGGCCTGGTGCGCCAGAAGCGCATCGTATTCTGTTTTGGTACCAACATATTTATGGTAGGAATCGTTGGAGGGGGTAGAACAATATTCGCGGTAGGCCTCTGCAAGGTTGTTCCTCAAGCTAACAACCTTTTCTAGACATTGTTTCTTTCTCCGGGCTAGGTAAGCGATAATATCACCCGAGAGCACCGCTTTGGCCGTAGTCCAGAAAAGTTCTGGAGTATGTATGTGTTGGATATTATTTGCCTTGTAATCATCCCAACAATGCGTTAGGTAGGCTTGGAATTCCTGGGATGTTACAAGATATCTCGGGAAGCGTAGAGTGCGTCTGTTGCCAACCCTGGGAGTTATATCCAGAAAAAGAGCTATGGGGGCGTGGTCAGAGACAATAATCTCGCCTATTTTAGTATCGATGACTCGGGTGATTAGAGAGTTTGAGATCATGAAGAGATCAATGCGTGACATAGAGGGTGTGGCCCGGGATACGCAAGTGTAATCCCTACCATCCGGATTAAGCTGTCGCCAAATGTCTGAGATATCAAGGGAGGTGGATAAGCCTCCAAACACGTCTCTCTCAAATTTATCTGATACCCTAGGCAGGCTTCTCTCTGTGCATCTGTTGGGGTCTTTAAGCCTATCACAGTGAGGGTTTGGGGCCAAATTGAAATCCCCTCCTAGAATGATATGAGTCCCTAGAAAGGGAATGAGTGTTGTCAGTATGGAGTCCCAGAATTTCCTATCTTTTTGATTAGGGGCATAGATGTTACATAGTGTGTAGATGTTGTCTGAGGTGCGAATCTTTGTGACAATGAATCTACCTTCAGGGTCTTTAAGTGTTTCCAGAACTTCATAGTTCAATTGTTTACCAAAGAGTATGGCCACTCCTCTGCTAGCTGACTTGTATGAGGCATACTCTACTCTACCCACCCAGTCAGTCTGTAGTTTACTGTGTTCCAAGTCCGAGAGGTGTGTCTCTTGTAGAAACACAATCTCCGCTCTTTTTTTCCTGAGGTGTGTTAGGATCGATTTTCTCTTGATGGGGGAATGAATTCCCCCTACGTTCCAAGAGTACAGATTAAATGTTTACTACTATCAATGATCCTGAGGTGGAGACTACATGGATGGCAAAGAAGTGTACAGTGCATACGGCATAGTAAGTGCAAAGGAGAGACATCAGAGAGAGGGTAAGAGCATAATCATGAAGGAGGGAAGGGGGGGAACGGAAGAGAGGGAGAGGAGAGGAGGGGAGAAAGAAAGAGAAAAAAAAAAAAAAAAAAAAGGGGGGAGAGGAAGTTCACACCTCATACTTTGGTGACCTCCCATGGTGCGTGGCAAGACTCCCGGTTCAGCCTCACAGCACACCAATCCCTCGCCAGACCTCGCCAAGTGGAATTTCACCTTTAGTGTACCATGACTGCTACACTGTAAAAAAGAGTATATGATTGTCATTGAAAACCATTCTAACCCACAACTCAAAACATAACCACTAAAAGGTGGCGTGTTGCACCAAGGACATTTACCTTTAGATTTATGCATAAATAACAGAAGTACAAACACGGTAACTCTAACAAGGGACTCAAAGTGGTCCTCATAGAACAGTTTTACCCTTGGATTCCATGGCAGAGATTTAGTTTTAACATAATTAAAAGTAGGTAATATATTGAGACAATATCCTTTATACTGGAATCTGAATGGAGGTGGTTTCCAAGAGGTAAGTATAACAAAAAGTTCAAAACATTTCATGCAGAACTGAGTGAGGGGGGAACACCCTAGTCGACCCTCCCTATTCTTCAACTGGGGCCTACATTGCATCTCACCCTCCCGCAGCTCACTAGGGGGACCAGGACCAGGGACCCCAGCCCGCTCAAGATTTTTCCCCAGGGAAAGGCTCAGTAGTAATACAGTCAACTGGATCAGCGTCAATACCATTCCAGCCATAGTGTTAGATTGTAGATGTAGTAATTAGGTATAAGGGTTTAAATACAGTAAATATGAGTCTATCAGAGCCATTCAGCCCTCACCTTCTCTCATCTGTCTCACTGGGCTACGCGTGGGGCTGCGTACAGGGGGTTCATAGTTATCAAGGAACTCCTGGGCGGCTGTTGGGGAATCAAAGAATCTAAGGCCCCTGGGGGTAACCAGTTTGAGTCTGGCAGGGTATAAAAGATACGCTTGTCTGCCCTCCCTATGCAGTCGAGAGCAGAGAGGCGCGAACTCTCTGCGGCGTCTCATGAGATCCGCAGAGTAATCCTGAAACAACAGCAATCTCGCATTCTCAAACACCAGCTCATGCAATTTCCTGTAAGCTCTCAGGATGGCTGTTTTGGTCTGAAAATGTAAGAACTTTATCATTATGGGACGGGGTTGTGCCGGGTCCTGGCCCCCCCTTTCCAGGCCCACTCTGTGTGCCCTCTCCACTCCTCCAATTAAGTCTTTAGGAGAAAGTTTTAACAGAGACGGCAGGGTATTTTCAACGAAATGAATTAGATCGGATTGTTTGATGGATTCGGGAAGGCCAAGGAGACGCATGTTATTGCGCCTCGATCTATTTTCTAGATCATCTATTTTTGATTGGAGGGTTGCGGTTTGTCTCTCTAGCTGCTCTATCTTATGAGTGGTGGTGACATTAGAGTCCTCCAGGTCTGAAATTCTACCCTCTGCCTCCCCCATCCTGGTGGAAAACTGTTTAACCTCACCCGCTAGGGTGTCTACTCCCCTTTGAAGGTTGTCAATTTTAGGCATAAAAAGCATGGTAATTTGTTTGACAATGGGGTGTGTATCTAATAATTCGCCTTCTAGTGGAAAATCAGAACTGTGGCCTTGTGTAGTAGGATCATTTGTAGCCCTGTGACGGCGGTCATTAGCTTTATTGCGACTCGCCATTGGTGTGTTAGTTAGGTATTTCTCCATAAACCAATGAAAGATATGAGATAGATGGGTAGTGATCGAAGGGCAATATCGGGGAGCAGTGTTAAACTTGGATAAAATTCAGTTGTATACCTCGCCAGCAGGGGCCCTAAATCACAATCAGGCAGTCAAATCTCGCAAGAAACAGCACCCCTGAGCATGTCTAGCCTGAATGAAATATAGTATGAATGGTTAAGTGCCAGTGTGGACAATGTCAAAATCTAAGATTTAAGTTTCGAAAACCAACACAGTGTATACAGACAAACATTCACAAGGTCAGAATAATCACAGCAGAGTACTCTGGTTGCTGGGGAGAGAAAAGGGTTATGAACAGAAATTATTAGCAGTACAAAATTTCAGGTTCTATACAGCAAGCTCCACAGAGAAGCAAATGTGGTGGCCTGCAGCAAGGTGTCCACACATTCAGTATCCTAAGGATAGGAGGCCAAGAGTCCTTGTATGTGCAGTTCAATGAAACAGGTGACTGTATGGTTAAGTGCCAATGTGAGCAATGTCAAAATCTAAAATTTGAGTTTCAAAAACCCACACAGTGTATGCAGACAAATATACACAAGGTCTGAATAAGCACAACAGTATACTCTGGTTGCTAGGGAGAAAAAAAAGAAAAGGATTATGAACAGAATTTAGTAGCAGTGCAATATTTCAGGTTCTGTACAGCAGGCTCCACAGAGAAACAAATGTGGTGGTTTTGCAGCAAGGAGGCCACACATTCAGAATCCTAAGAATAGGGGACCAGGAATCCCTGTGTGTGCAGGTCAATAAAACAAATGGCAGTAAGCTCCACAGCCAAGAATCTGGGATCGCCGGATCAGTTCTGCCTCAAAGCTGCTGAAGGGTGATAGGAGGCTATGCAGTTTAAAGGAGGCCTAGCATGTTAGGTAGGCTCTATTAGTTTAGTTTAATAAGAGGCTCTGTAGGAGTTGGGATCAGGTCTAGCGGTATTTGCAGTGTCCCGGAGGAGCGTGGGCTGCCAACCCTGCTAATGTGAACCCGAGGCCTCCCAGTGATTAGTGTCCCCAGAGGGAAGAAATAGGAGAGCTGGTCATTTGTGGATGGGCCTTAGGTGGAGCGGGTGTGTCCGGCACTGAGTAGGGGGCCTTCAGATAGGGCAAAGTAAATAGGCTTACCCCCGGTGGGTCCTGTGGCTCCTGTTTGGCGTCTGCTGCAAGATGGGGCCCCTCGAGAAGGAGCCGCGCCGTTTCGCGCCAAAAGAGAAGTTCCGTGGCGGAGGCGATCTGCGGTGTGAGTCCCTTTCACCAGACCCTATTGAGCAGTCTGGGGGGTGATGTGAGGTAGCCCGGTGTTAGTGTCGGCAACTGCCGCGATCCCTGGTTGCTGCAAAGTGAGCGGTTTCTCCTCAATTCAGGATGGGGGTATGCCACGTGGGGCCAAGATGGCTGCTCGTCAGAGAGGAGATGTTCTCACCCGGTCCGGGAGGGTGTCGGCTCAGATGATTGCAGGCCGGCTTCTAGTGGTATTCCGGGGGTCAGGTATTACCCCTTAGCTGCGATCTGTGTCCCGGTGTTTAGCAGCCCAAGCGGCAGGTCACAGTGGTGGAGCGATGTTAGCTCTCCTGAAAAAGACAGAGGGGGTCCCAGACCTAGCGATCCCTCCGCTCCGGGCAGCTGTATCTGCCAAGGATTTTTCAGTGGGCACCCGGTCAGCAGCAGGGCAGGCAAGAAGTAGATTCAGGGTGAAAACAAGTGTTCCAGGTCACTTTTTAAAAGTTTTCATGTAGGTTCCGAGCGGAGCTCAATTCACCTGCTGCCGACCGCGGCGCCCGCCCACCGGAAGTCTCCTATCCGTATTTTGTTTGAGTGTGAATGGGTTATGAGGTGGATGCAAAGAGATTAGTAAATGAGCTTACCGGCAGATGAGAGGCGCAGGTTCCCAGTATCAACTCCGATACAGACTATGGCGGCCACGTCGGAGATGTTGGGACGCCACATTTCCTCCCAGCGGCAGTACACAAAGGTTTGTTCCGGACCGCCACCGGTCCCTGCAAGGTATTCCCTCTCCCTTGTGAGCTTCTTCTTAAGTCAGCTCTGCAGTTCCGGTAACAATGCTGGATAGACTTGACATCCCTCTTATAGTCCCCCACTGCATTAAAGTCATTCGTGATCTCCATCTACAACTTCCTCTTATCTGAAGGGGTGGTCCTCTGTGCCTGCAGCCTCGTAGCCCTCTCCATATAAGCTTCTATAAGGGCCTCCTTCTCCTCCATTGTATCTCTCTCCTCCCTCTGCCTGGGCTTCCCCTGCAATGTGAGCCTCTGTTCCCCGGACTGTAAAGCACCCTGTCTACGCTGCACACCACTGGGCCCAGCCACTTGTTCATCTTCCACAATGTGGCTGGGTCCACCCACCCCTTCCTCTCCCCTTCCTCTCTAATTCCTCTCCCCTTCCCTCTCTCCTGCCTAAACTCCTGCCTAACCTCCTCCATAAGATCATCCCTAAACTCCAGCCTAATGAGCTCTAATAGCTCCGGGCAAATCAGACCCCTATCCCTCCCTCCCACCATACTCAATCAAAATGTGATTATGCCCAAATGAAAGGGGGTCAAAATAATGAACTAAAAGTAAAAGTGCTCAAAGTGTTCCTGGGATAAAAAAAAAGGGTAAGGAGTATTAAACAGACAAATGTATATGGTAAAACCCCCAAAAATTAGGATATGTAAACAATAAGTTGGTGTAAATGAAACAAAATCTAAGTATGGGATGGGTATGAGATGAAAGGGAATGGGGTATGGGATGAAAGGGAATGGGGTATGGAGTGTAGGATGAAAGGGAATGGAGTATGGAGTGTATGTAGTGTTAGTGATAAGTGTATGTATGTATTGAATGTGTTTGCGTGTAAATGTGTTTATATAAGGAATGTAACAAAAACAGCACTCACACACTCACCCAAACAAACTCTCGCTCACTAACACTGTCTATCTCTCTCACTAACTCACTCTCTTTCAAAAACTAACTCTCACACTAACTCTCTCTCTAATCTATCTCTCTCTCTCTCTCTCTCTCTCTCTCTCTCTAATCTCTCTCTTTCTCTAATCTCTCTCTCTCTCTCTAATCTCTCTCTCTCTAATCTCTGTCTCTCTCTCTAATCTCTGCAAACCCTCCAACACTTAGACCTGCACCTAACTCGAAAAAGCAATACAGTCAAAGAAGCCATGTTTCTATTGTGCTTATATACCCTATGTACTGTAAATGTTTAATGATGTACCGGTTTGGAAAGTAAACGATGTCCAGGTGTGGTTTCTTTTTTATTTGTATGTGTGCAATGTGTATTAGTTGTTTTAATTTGCGCATTCTCATATGCAGTTTGTAAATGCACATATGTATTTGTGGAATGTGTATAATGCGATGATGTCATAATGACCGTTTTGCCTAACATTCTCCAAATGTATTATCTCCAAATCTTAATGTTGATTTTTGATTGTGTCGTATTTGTTAAGTGTTGAAAATGTTTTTTCTTTGTAATAATGTTTCATAATCGTCAATGCAAATGTTTTGCTTATGTATCAGTGTTCAATTCTGTATTTTTTTTGTTCTGTGTTGCAGATTGCAAAGTATTTTCGTATTCCTCGTTTAGTGTAAATGTTTTGTAGTATTAGTTGTTTCCGATTGTTGAATGCGCATGTGCTATGTTGCGTGAGGGATTGTTGTTTGTACATTTGATCTGACAGTTTTTCTTGTCCATGTCGGTAATATGACAGAGCAGTGTGTATTTCTCGCGAGATCGATTGTTAGAAGAAAAATCAGTGTATTGTTTATTTTGCATTGATCTCTATGGGAGAAATCATTACGAGCCCATGATTACGCTTGGTAAATAAATGCGGTACTCGTGTTACTGAGACACGTTACAAGGTTGTTTTCAGACTTGTTATACCTACGTTATGAAAGGTACGCAATGAAAATAAGGTACGCGAAATTAGCGAGCAGCCATAACGCCACAACTTGTAATCTAGCTGTAAATTACTAAGACCCCTAACTTAACACCCCCTAAATTATCTGCAATTGCCAAAAATTAAAAAATACTAAGTTACAATTAAAATAAAAAAGCTAACATTACTTAAAAATAAAAAAAACCTAAGTTTAAATTAATTTAAGATTACAAAAAATAAAAAAAGTCTAACATTAAATAAAATAATAAACCAAATTATCAAAAATTAAAAAATTAAACCTAATCCCTATGAAAATAAAAAGCCCCCCAAAATAAAAGCACCCCTAATCTAATGTTAAACTATCAATAGCCCTTAAAAGGGCCTTTTGTAGGGCATTGCCCTAAGTTAAACAGCTATTTTCCTTAAAAAAATACTAAGTCCCCTTCTAACAGTAAAACCCCCCACCCACCAAACCCTCCAAAATAAAAAAAACAACCCATTGCCCCTAAAGGGGCATTTGTATAGACATTGCCCTTAAAAGGCCATTCAGTTCTTTTACTGCCCTTAAAAGGACATTCAGCTGTTTTAAGAGTGCCTAGAACTCCCTAATCTAAAAAAAAAAAAAAAGCCTAAATCTAACCCCCAAATAGGTACTCACCGTTCCTTAAATCCGGTGGAGAAGGTCCTGTTCCAGGCGGAGAAGTCTTCTTCCAAGTGGCCGACATTTTCTTCCAAGCGGGAACCTCTTCCTTCTTCATCCAGGACCAAGCCGGTGCGGAGCAGAGATGAGCACGGAGCCATGTAGCGTGGAGGATACTCTTCGTACAATCACCGCCGTACACTGAATAGTGAATTCAAGGTATGCATTTAAACATGGTGTCCCTTGCATTCCTATTGGCTTATTTGATTCTTCAAATTCAAATCAGCCAATTGGATGAGAGCTACTGAAATCCTATTGGCTGTTCAAATCACTTTTGTGAGATACTGTATATATATATATATATATATATATATATATATATATATGTGTATATATACATACACCCTTGAACCCTTTCCAGTCAAACACCTCCAATATCTTCCAGATCTGAGACAGATTGAAGACTTAAGTCCTTTGGCTCAGTCTGGAGACCCACTTCAAATTAGAACAAATGCAAACAGAATACAAAATCTAATCCAGTATTGTCTCCCAACCCAGTATTACTGGTAGAAGACAGATTAAACCTTTTTCAGAAATGTATTAACAATCTGTCCAAAATCCATGGATTTAAAACATTTTTTTCAGGGATATCGAATTGGATTCAAAATAAGGAAGATTTGTTCTAGCCCATACTCCAAAACATCAAATAACTGTACAAGCTTTTCTTCAATCTGTCTCAGATCTGGAAGATATTGGAGTAATTGTTCCAGTTCCTTTATAGGAACAGAGGATAGGATTTTATTCAGATCTCTTCATTGAACCAAAGAAGGAACATACTTCCAGATCAATTCTATATTTGAAAACTCTAAACAAATTTGTAAGTAAAAATACCAACTTCCAAAATGGAAACTATCAGGACTATTCTACCTTTTATTCAAAAATGCCCACAATTGATTTACAGGATGCTTACCTTCACATTCCAATTCACCCAGAGCATTACCAGTTTCTGAGGTTTTCTTTTCTGGAAAAGCATTATAAGTGTGCTGCTCTTCCATTTGGTCTAGCTACAGCTTTAATAATATTTACCAAGGTTCTAAATGCCCTTTTACCTGTAATCAGAGCTCAGGGTATTGCAGTTTTTCTTTACCTAGATGATATCTTGGTATTAGCTCAATCTTCTTCTTTAGCAGAATTTTACATACAATAACTATTGTTGTTTCTTCAAAGACATGGTTGGAGGACTAATTTACCAAAGTGTTCCTTGATTCCTCAGACTAAGGTCACGTTTTTAGGTTTCCAGATAGATTATGTCCATGACTCTTTTCCTGACAGAAAAGAGATGAATAAAATTGATATCAGCTTGTCTGAACCTTCAGTTTCTCTCATTTCCTTCAGTGGCTCTATGTATGGAAGTACTACTAGGCCTCACGATTGCAGCTTCAGATGTAATTCCATTTGCTCGATTTCATATGAGACCTCTTCAGCTTTGTATGCTGCCCCAGTGGTGCAAATATTATACTCAGATATTGCAAGAGATGTTCTTAGATCCCAGCACGCACCTATCGCTGACTTGGTGATTGAATCACCAGTTTAATTTTCAGGGGGCTTATTTTACTCATTTTACCTGGTCTGTGATCACCACAGATGTAATTATTTCAGGTTGGGGAGCTGTCTGCGGTCTCTGACAGCCCAAGGAGTTTGGAATCTTCGGGAGGTCAGGTTACTAATTAATGTTTTGGAACTCTGTGCCCTCTTCATGGCTCTTCAGACGTGGCCTCTATTGAAAAGGGAGCCTTATCTCCATTTTCTGACAGACAATGTTACAGCAGTAGCTTATGTCAATCATCAAGGGGGAACTCACTAGCCATGTATCTTGAATCCTCTCTTGTGCAGGAACCAATTCCTGCCTCATCACTGTGATTCACATCCCAGGTGTAGACAACTGGGAAGCAGACTACCTCAGTCATCAGTCCTTGCATCCATCCAGATCTAAAGTCTCTACACTTAATGGCATGGAAATTGAACCCTCTGACTCTGTGATTAACACTCTGATTCAGGCTCGCAAGCCTGTTTACAGAATAATTTATCACAAAGTTTAAAAAACTTATATTTCATGGTGTATCAACCATGATTATTCCTGGCATTCTTTTAGAATTCTTCAGTTTTTGCAGAATGGTTTTGGATAAAGGTGTATTTGCCAGTTCATGAATAGGACAAATCTCTGCTCCTTCAGTATTATTTAATAGGAAGATTGCTAGCCTTCCTAATGTTCCTAAAGAGTTTCTGAATTGCCTGCTCTCTCTTGTGAGTCTCCTTATCTGATATTTCATCAAGATAAAGCTGTTTTACTGACTATATTTACATTTTTACCTAAAGATGTTTCCTCACACAACCTTAATTGGGAAATTGTTGTCCCCTCCTTGCTGTCCTTATCCAAATATTGCTGCTGACAGATCTTTACTTTATTCAGATATTGTAAGAGCATTTAAATATTATGTTGATGCTACTAAGGATTTCAGACAGACTAGTCTGTTTGTTATTTTTTCGGGCCTTAAGACAGGGCAGAAGGCCTCTGCTATTTCTTTAGCCTCTTGGTTGAAACTTTTGAATCACAAGGCTTATTTGGAGGCTGGTCAGCCTCCAACACAGAGAATTACAGCTCATTCTACTAGATCTATTGCCACATCTTAGGCTTTTAAGAATGAGGCTTCAGTTAATCAAATTTGCAATGCGGTGGTCTTCTCTCCATACCTTTACTAAATTTTAGCATTTTGAAGTTTTTGCCTTGTTAAAGGCAACCTTTGGTAGAAAGGTCTTGCAGGCAGTTGTTTAATAATTGTGCCTATATACTGAGTTTAGATAACAGCAATAATATATACAAAAAAAAAGAAAATGGTACAGAACCAAACAAATTAAACATATCTTTTAATTTCCCATACACTCTTGTGTTTTCCAGGGGTGCGGGAGGTGCTTGGGTAAATATAACATAATTATTCAATACACAAAAAAGAGGAAAAGAAGATAAACCCCTTGGCACACACTAGAAAGAATGACCTTAACATACCGGGAATAAGGACCATAGACTAAAACAAAACTTTGAAGTTGAAAAAGAAAGAGGGCACTCCAATGGTGAAATGCGTTGGTGTAATTCAGCAATCCAAAAAACCAACAATGGAGATATACTCACAAATGAGAAGCACTCAATAGTGCATAAGGTACTTCTTAATATTATCATTAAAACATAACTTATAATGATAATATTAAGAAGTATCAATAAGATACTAATTTAAAATAAAAAAGAGAAAAATACTAGTAGCACTGCCTAGTTATCTGGAGAAAATACACTATTAAGCTTAATATTACAAATAAATACAAAGCACCTTTTAAAAAGCTCCAGCAAAATGCACATCAGGCGTGTAGCCTGCCTGTGAATATTTTGGACTTAATTATGAAATCATATATCAGATAAGTAAACTTTTAATTGTGATAATATTTGTTTATTCCAATCAGCCTGATTATGCCAGGTCCTTTATCACAATAATTGTGAGTGTACATCCTGCGAGAGGTTTTTGTTAAGCCCACTGACATTCTACTGTATATATTTGATTAGGTATCTTTTTGACTCGCTGGATGCATCACAATGGGCCTCTAATTTTCCTTTTTTAAATCTTGGTTGTTTTTAGTTGAAGCCACTGTTGCTACAATTGATTATTGTCACTTTGTATTTATTTGTAATATTAATCTTAATAGTGTATTTTCTGCAGATAACCAAGCAGTGCTTCTATTTTTCTCTTTTTTAATTGATTTTAAATTAGTATCTTATTGATACGTATTAATATTATCATTAAACGTTATGTTTTATCCTTTGGTCCCTACTCCCGGTATGTTAAGGGAATTCTTTCTAGTGTGTGCCAAGGGGTTAATATTATTTTTTTCTTTTTTGTGTATTATATATTGAGTTTGTCACAAAAGTCATCATTTTTGGGTTATGGATTTAATTTCTCAGCAAAAAAAAGCTATTTTTATTTTTTGAGGTGGGATGGGTTTTATAGGCTTTTAGAGTTTGGGAAACTTTTTCTCCTCCTGGTCGGAATCTATATCCCATACATAACAGGTCACGAACTGTCGCCACCACACCACCATGAAAGAAATGAACTTATCAGGTAAGATAGAAATAGTTTTTTTTTTTAGCTTTTTTAATAAAACAAAAACCAATTGTCTTTATCTATGTTGACCTCCCAAAGCTCATGGCTGACTGTGGATGTAGTGGGACTCTACACTGCAATACCTCACATATTCTTGACCTGTCCGCAGCTTTTGACACAGTTGACCATCCTCTCCTCCTAAAAATACTACATTCATTTGGCATCCGAGACAAAGCCCTCTCCTGGTTTGCATGATATCTTTCAAACCGCTCGTTTTCAGTTTCCTTTAACAACATATCTTGTGATCCTATGCCTCTCTCAGTTGGAGTACCGCAAGGCTCTGTCTTAGGTCCCTTGCTTTTCTCTCTTTATACATCCTGCCTTGGAAAACTTATAGCTTCCTTTGGATTCCAGTACCACCTATATGCTGATGATACCCAAATCTATCTTTCCTCTCCTGATATCTCTCCCTCTTTACTCAACCAGATTTCTGACTGCCTCTCTGCAATTTTCTCTTGGATGTCTTCACACTACCTCCAACTCAATCTGTCCAAAACTGAGCTGCTTCTTATTCCCCCCTCTTCGAGGCATCCGACACCTGACATTTCTCTGATGGTTGGAGACTCTATTCTCAACACCTCACCCCAGGTCCGCTGCCTTGGGGTCACACTAGACTCAGAACTCACATTCAACCCACATATACAAATGCTTACCAAATCCTGCCGGTCACACCTACGCAACATTTCCAGAATTCGTCCCTTCCTTACTCAAAATACTACAAAAATACTTATTCATTCCCTCATCCTGTCACGCATTGATTATTGCAATCTACTCTTAAATGGCCTTCCAAAACACTGCCTCTCCTCCCTCCAATCTATTATGAATGCTTCTGCTAGACTCATCCACCTAAGCCGACGATCTACATCAGCTGCTCCGCTCTGCCAGTCTCTACACTGGCTCCCCATACACTCCAGAATACAATTTAAAGTATTAGCCCTAACCTACAAAGCACTCAACAGTCTAACTCCCAACTATATCTCCTCTCTCATCGTGAAATACTCCCCATCCCGTCCTCTTCGATCATCATCTGACCTACGTCTCTACACTCCTGTTATCTCTACATCCCACTCCCGCCTCCAAGACTATGCACGTGCTGCTCCTGTCCTCTGGAAGTCTCTACACCGCTCCATCAGACTGTCTCCAACCTTGTATAGCTTCAGAAGATCCTTGAAAACCCACCTATTCAGAGAGGCTTACCATCTCTCCTCCATCCCGCATCCGAACCAAGCTAATACATGCACATGAACTGCCTGACTCACTGCTGCAAATACAACGATGTAACAAGCTACCCCAACCTTATGTCTCTGCACCCTAAACCTATAGACTGTGAGCTCTCCTGAGCAGGGCCCTCTTCCTCCTGTGCTAGATTTGTTTAGTCTTGTTATGTTTTGTATTGTATCACAAATCTTTGTCATTGTATACCCCTATCATTGTACCCAGCTCTACGGAATTTGGCGGAGCTATACAAATAAATGATAATAATAATAATAATAATAATAATATTAGTGGTAGGATTCTTTTTGGATCAATACACTCACTTTTCCTCAGAACTTAAAAGTTTTATCCTACAAACAATGGAGTTTCTTCTACAACATAACTTTTTTGAGTTTAATGGATGTTTCTATCTGCAAAGGCGTGGAACATTTATGGGGGCCAAGTTTGCCCCCGCATATGCCAACCTGTTTATGGGTTGGTGGGCGTTGTCCCACATTTTTGCAGATGGTAACCTTTACAGAGACCATATTTTCATGTATAAAAGATACATTGACAATTTGATTTTTGTGTAGTCAGGGTCAGAAGAACAGGCCCATCACTTTGCTGAATACTTGATTCATAATAATTTTGAGTTACAGCTCACAATTAATTTTGAGAAAAATGTAGTTTCCAATTTCAATTTACAATTGAAGGGTGATAATGATACAGACCTAATCACCTCTGGCCTCAACAGAAAAACAATATCGTCAAATACCCTCTTACATGCTAAGAGTTCACATCCTAAACATTGACAGTATGGTATAGCTAAGGGTCAATTCATAAGAAAAAACTGAACTATTCTTATGCATTAACATTTAAAGAGGAAAGTGAAGATTTAAAAGTAAGACAATTTCAGAGAGGGTATGCTAAGTCTGTTGTAGAGAGAGCCTTTGATGAGGTTAAATATATGGACAGACAGCTTTTGCTAACAGATACAATTAAAGACAGCAGAACACAAGATAGTAAACTGTTTTTATTTGCCACATGTTCTGCTCAATATCAACAAGTGTGTAAAATAATTAAAAAACCTCCCAATTTTGTTGGGAGATGATGATCTGGCTGGATCTGCTAGCAATGGCTGCCAGTTTGTAAGCAGACATAACAAAACACTGGGCAATATACTGGCTCCAAGCAAGACTTGGCATAAAAATTACCAGAACAGACAGTCTACATGGTTAGCATGTAAAGGCCATTATAAATGTGGAGGCAGAACAAGCAAATCATGTACCCATACACTAATCTGTAAAACATTTTAATCTTACACTGCTCAGAAAGTTTTTACTTTAGATACATGCATCAATTGTAGAACTACATATGTATTTAATTTGGTGTAAAGTTCGTAAGTTCCAATATGTTGGATGTACTATACGTGAGGTCCAAGAAAGGATATGTGAACATTTAAATGATATAGATAATTTATCTCATTGCTCTGCACTTGCCTCTCACTTTATAATGAAACACATTGGGGCCGATTTATCATGGCCGGAATGCTGTTATATGCAGCTGTTTCCGCACGAGCCTTCAGGCTTGCCAGAAACATGTTAAGACCGCTGCTCTTGGACTCGTCCGCCGTCTCTGAGGCGGCGGACAGCAATCAGACCAATTGCATACGATCGGGTTGATTGACAGCCCCTGCTAGCGGCTGTTTGGCTGCGAATCTGCAGGGGGCAGCATTGCACAAGCATTTCTAGTGAAATGCTTGTGCAGTGATAAATGCCAACAGTGTATGCTGTCTGCATTTATCAATTTGCGGTGGACATGATTGCTACAGCGGATAATTGATAATTCGGCCCCCAAGGCTTGACTACAAACATGAAGTGGTATGTCATTGAGAAAATGAAAATACCTTCAAGAGGTGGGGATCTACATGCTTTACTTGCTAAATGAGAAGCGTTCTGGACCTTTACTCTTAAAACCAGGGTACCACTGGGCTTTACCATCGAAGCCGATATTATCATTTTTTGGCAATCATTTTTGAATGTTCAACTACTATGTTAAAGGCTAAATAACTATGTCTAAATAGAATATGTATTCTGTATCTGATGATCTAATGCCTCATCTTTTTCTTTGCTTTCATATAATGATAATTATATTTATTTTGTATTCTGCATTTTGTTGTTTATAAGACTAGTCTGTATCTTGTTATTCATAGGGACTACTAACATTGTGCATACGTATAAACGTCTGTATTCCCCAATTTCTGATACTGATGTTCCTGTGTCTTTAAGCAATTGTATATTAAGTCCCCCAATCAGGTTGTATCTGTATGTTTAAATATATGTGGGTATGTGTTAGGAGATTAAGGTGGTATCATGCCAAAATGCATAAGATCGTGTTTCCTACCCACTTACTTGTTTTTATTACCTTCTGGCGAATTCTTCAATAAACTCTATGGACTCTTATCTCTGTGCCTGCTTCGTCTTGTGTTTGTTGAACTAAGTATATTCCAAATGAAATAAACAATTTTACAATTTAGCAAGCTGGTCAAGATGATATTATCAGCCCATTTGTGTTTGGAAAAACCTGTGGCAAGTTATAACTTTCTCATTAATTGCATCAATATATTTAATGTTCTTATAGTATTTAAAGGGATAGAAAGGTCAAAATTAAAACATGCATGTCTATTTAAATTTGGAATAGAAAATTTTTGGCAATTTACCTCCATTAGCAAAATTGCTTCTAGTAAAAGCTATTACTATTTTCTGCAGCATATGTTTGGGCTCAGATAGCTGGCAGGGGTGTGTATTGCTTCTATGAAGACATAATTTGTATCATATAAGCCACCACTGACTTTCTGAGCAAGTGTGGTGCTTGAATACTGGTGCACGGGCACTTAGAGTATACAGTATGTGCATATGCTGCAGAAAAACAGTAATAACTATTACTAGAAGCATTTTGACCTGTCTATCCCTTTAATTGTTTTTAAGTATTATATTATTTGAGAAAAATTCCCCTTCCCTGCTGGAATTAAGAGGTTCTGTAAGTTGGAAAAAAACAATTATCTAATACTTTATGCCTTTTAATGTCAAAGGTCTCATTATTCTTAAATCATTAATTATAAAAATTATTTGAGCTTTGGAGGCCTCTTTATAGAAACAGGCTTTCTTAAAAAATCAATATCCCATCAGTTTTGAGAATGTGTCAGTAGTTTGAAAAAAATCATTGTAGATCAATTCAGTAATTAGTCATATTTTGACTACCAATATCTATAAACAAGTTTGGAATATGTATATGTATATATATATGTGAGTGTATATCTATCTATCTATCTATCTATCTATCTATCTATCTATCTATCTATCTATCTATCTATATATAAAAGTTCATATGGGATTTGCACTCTCACCAACGGTATAATGCGCCAGGGTGACAGGAACAGAAAATGTCAAATATCCAAGTTAGGGAACCGCACTCACTGGACTTTTAGCAAACAATAATTTATTGTGAAAAAGTGACGTTTTGGGGAGTCAACTGTCCCCTTCCTCAGACCAAACAAACGGCTAGATTATGAGTTGTGCGTTAGGGTAAAAAAGCAGCGTTAAGAGGTCCTTGCAGGTATAGGTGTACCGCACACTTCTTTGGCCTTACAGCAAAACGACTTACGTAAACTTCGTAAAGTCTTTTTTCTATGGGATTGAGCTCGCATTCTATTGGCTGTTCCAATCAACCAATAGAATGTGAGCTCAATCCTATTGGCTGATTGGATCTTTTTTCTACCTTAATTCCGATTGGCTGATAGAATTCTATCAGCCAATCGGAATCTAAGGGACGCCATCATCTTGGATGACGTCACTTAAAGGTACCTTCATTCAGCTTTAGTCGTCGGATGAAGAGGATGCTCCCCGTCGGATGTCTTGAAGATGGACCCGCTCCACGCCAGATGGATGAAGATAGAAAATGCCGTCTGGATGAAGACTTCTGCCCGTCTGGAGGACCACTTCGCCCGGCTTGGATGAAGACTTCTCCCGGCTTCGTTGAGGACTTCGGCCCGGCTTGCATGAAGACGTCTCCCGGTAAATCGATCTTCAGAGGGTTAGTGTTAGGTTTTTTTAAGGGTGTATTAGGTGGGTTTTATTTTTAGGTTAGGGTTTGGGTGGCAAAAAGAGCTAACTGCCCTTTTAAGGGCAATGCCCATCCAAATGCCCTTTTCAGGGCAATGGGGAGCTTAGGTTTTTTTAGATAGGTTTTTATTTGTGTGGTTGTTTGTGTGGGTGGTGGGTTTTACTGTTGGGGGGTTGTTTGTATTTTTTTTTTTACAGGTAAAAGAGCTGATTACTTTGGGGCAATGCCCCCTCAAAAGGCCCTTTTAAGGGCTATTGGTAGTTTAGTTTAGGCTAGGGTTTTTTTTTTTGGGGGGGGGGGGCTTTTTTATTTTAATAGGGCTATTAGATTAGGTGTAATTAGTTTAAATATCTGTAATTTGTTTATTATTTTCTGTAATTTACTGGTTTTTTTTGTACTTTAGCTAATTTAATTTAATTTAGGTAATTGTATTTAATTTAGTTAATATATTTAATTATAGTGTAGTGTAGTGTTAGGTGTTAGTGTAACTTAGGTTAGGTTTTATTTTACAGGTAAATGTGTATTTATTTTAGCTAGGTAGTTATTAAATAGGTATTCATCTCTACTGAGAGGGTTGTTATACGTTAGATCATTACTACATCATTCAATCTAGTTGCCACATTTTATTTTTCTTAGCGACAACATTTTATTTTTCTTATCAACAATATTTACACTCTGTGGTACAACACCCTGATTGGTTGGCCCGCTTGACGACTGAATTTACCTGATGTTTCCCCTCCAATTCTGATTGGCTTAGTATGGGGCGTACCTATGACACCACATCGACACGGAAATAGGCTCCGTATAGTGTGCATGTTTTGAATAATTCAGGTAGGAGCTGTGTGTTACGCACAAATATTTTCTCTTCTCCCCTCATCATAAGTCACGATATTAGGATGCTTTCATAGTATAATCAAATCCACCTGTGATATGCCTTTAATATGGAATAGCATTTAGATTAGGAGTTGCCATTAGATCTATGTAATATAAACGGATGTTTGTAATCAGCGGTTGTTCTATTTTTATAACAAGCATATGTTGTACATTGATCTACATTTATTTTTTAGCAAGCTTATTTTTTAGCAAGCTTCTGTTATGCATTGATTTTTATATGTCTTGACTTATATGCACTTATCCATTGTGCCCTGGAATCAGCCAATCAGATTCAAGTTCAATCCGATTGGCTGATCCAATCAGCCAATCAGATTGAGCTCGCATTCTATTGGCTGATCGGATCAGCCAATAGAAAGTGAGCTCAATCTGATTGGCTGATCCAATCAGCCAATAGGATTGAACTTGAATCTGATTGGCTGATTCTATCAGCCAATCAGAATTTTCCTACCTTAATTCCGATTGGCTGATAGAATCCTATCAGCCAATCGGAATTCGTGGGACGCCATCTTGGATGACGTCCCTTAAAGGAACCTTCATTCGTCGTCTAGTCGTCGGAAGAAGAGGATGGATCCGCGCCGGAGGTCTTGAAGATCAGCCGCTCGTCATCGGATGGAAGAACATAGAAGATGCCGCCTGGATGAAGATGTTTGCCGGTCCGGATGTCCTCTTCTGCCCGCTTGGATCAAGACTTCAGCCGGAGGATGGATGTCTTCAGCCCCCCGCTTGGGCTTGGATCAAGACATCGGAGCCTGGACCGATCGGTGGTACCCGGTGTGGTGAAGATAAGGTAGGAAGATCTTCAGGGGCTTAGTGTTAGGTTTATTTAAGGGGGGTTTGGGTTAGATTAGGGGTATGTGGGTGGTGGGTTGTAATGTTGGGGGGGTATTGTATGTTTTTTTTTACAGGCAAAAGAGCTGAATTCTTTGGGGCATGTCCCGCAAATGGCCCTTTTAAGGGCTGGTAAGGTAAAAGAGCTTTTCTATTTTAATTTTAGAATAGTGTAGGGCATTTTTTTTTATTTTGAGGGGGGGGGCTTTGTTATTTTATTAGGGGGCTTAGAGTAGGTGTAATTAGTTTAAAATTGTTGTAATATTTTTCTAATGTTTGTAAATATTTTTTTATTTTTTGTAACTTAGTTCTTTTTTATTTTTTTGTACTTTAGTTAGTTTATTTAATTGTATTTATTTGTAGGTATTTGTATGTAATTAGTTTATTGCTAGTGTAGTGTTAGGTTTAATTGTAACTTAGGTTAGGATTTATTTTACAGGTAATTTTGTAATTATTTTAACTAGGTAGCTATTAAATAGATGCCACTTGCCACCAGTTTGACCATATTTCAGAGCTGCAACATCACTGGAGTGCCCAAAAGCACAAGGTGTGCAATACTCAGAGACATGGCCAAGGTAAGAAAGGCTGAAAGACGACCACCACTGAACAAGACACACAAGCTGAAACGTCAAGACTGGGCCAAGAAATATCTCAAGACTGATTTTTCTAAGGTTTTATGGACTGATGAAATGAGAGTGAGTCTTGATGGGCCAGATGGATGGGCCCGTGGCTGGATTGGTAAAGGGCAGAGAGCTCCAGTCCGACTCAGACGCCAGCAAGGTGGAGGTGGAGTACTGGTTTGGGCTGGTATCATCAAAGATAAGCTTGTGGGGCCTTTTCCGGTTGAGGATGGAGTCAAGCTCAACTCCCAGTCCTACTGCCAGTTTCTGGAAGACACCTTCTTCAAGCAGTGGTACAGGAAGAAGTCTGCATCCTTCAAGAAAAACATGATTTTCATGCAGGACAATGCTCCATCACACGCGTCCAAGTACTCCACAGCGTGGCTGGCAAGAAAGGGTATAAAAGAAGAAAATCTAATGACATGGCCTCCTTGTTCACCTGATCTGAACCCCATTGAGAACCTGTGGTCCATCATCAAATGTGAGATTTACAAGGAGGGAAAACAGTACACCTCTCTGAACAGTGTCTGGGAGGCTGTGGTTGCTGCTGCACACAATGTTGATGGTGAACAGATCAAAACACTGACAGAATCCATGGATGGCAGGCTTTTGAGTGTCCCTGCAAAGAAAGGTGGCTATATTGGTCACTGATTTGTTTTTGTTTTGTTTTTGAATGTCAGAAATGTATATTTGTGAATGTTGAGATGTTATATTGGTTTCACAGGTAAAAATAAATCATTGAAATGGGTATATATTTGTTTTTTGTTAAGTTGCCTAATAATTATGCACAGTAATAGTCACCTGCACACACAGATATCCCGCTAAAATAGCTATAACTAAAAACAAACTAAAAACTACTTCCAAAACTATTCAGCTTTGATATTAATGAGTTTTTTTGGGTTCATTGAGAACATGGTTGTTGTTCAATAATAAAATTAATCCTCAAAAATACAACTTGCCTAATAATTCTGCACTCCCTGTATATATATACATAACATTTCAATAAAATATTTTACCTCAAAAGTTCCTCAGTAGCCGCATCCCATTGTAAAGGATTTCTAAGCAGCATATCAGTATGTCTGTCCTGGGACAGCTGAAAGGATGAGGTAAAGGAAGTTTGCTATGAAATCTCATGAGAGTTAAGTGAAATCTCATGAGATCACAGTAAAAGAGTTCATGACCTCAGCACTGCTGATGCTGATTGGCTATTGTTCATTTCTTCATTTTTTTTATTTTTTTTACCTGCAGCTGAGCAGCAGCTGAGTATAACTTTTTACACAGAACTTACTCTGCTGAGCTGAGGAGATTGTAAGGTAAAATATCTTCCTTTTTTACATAGAGATGCTCAGGTGATATTTTCCTGTCAGCTTTTTACAGTTATACTGCATCAGTTTCAAGTGATTTAGCATATGAGTATTATGTCCCTTTAATATTTAACTTGCTGTGTGTCACAGATTTCAGTAAACTGTTTCCTTTAAAGTGTCGCACTGGGATAAAATATATAGTGTCTCTTTCTGTATAGAAAAGTTTTGCTTGGCAATATGTTTTTTCATAAACAATAAATCCTTTTTGATTCTTGAGAAGGGGACTTTACATGGGAATAAAATACCACACAGAGACACTTTGCATCTCTATGCTACTTTGAGAAAGGTAAACTTACACCTAGTTTGATCTAGGCTATCAAATATGCTGTTACACTGTGGAACCCCGCATGGGTGAGTTTGTTTTTTCCCTTCAGTCTTGCTAGATACAGGTTTTACTGATAGAGTAACAAGCATTGTGACTTGTTGAATGTGTTTTTATAACTTAATGGATGAGCTTCTCACTACTTTAGAGCCAAAGAGAAATATTAAAGGGCCATGATACCCAAATGTTGAAACACTTGAAAGTGATGCAGCATAGCTGTAAAAAGCTGATTAGAAAATATCACCTATGTAAAAATAGAGATGCTGAGGTGATATTTTCCTGTCAGCTTTTTACAGTTATTCTGCATCAGTTTCAAGTGATTTAGCATATGAGTATTATGTCCCTTTAATGTAACAAGTCTTTGTAATATGCTCAGCCTATCAGTGATAGTATTATGTTTTAAAGATATATTTTGAAAATATTTATTTTGTTTATTTACAGTTTTCCAAGCCCTAAATTGTTATAATTTAATTGTAAACTGACCTTTGGGACGATGCAACATTTTTAGATGTTTACATTTATATTCCATAAAATTATTTTTGTTAAACTACCAGTGGTTTTCCCATTAATTGTTACTTCAAATGAAAGATAAAAGGAGCAACTATCTAATAATTCATTACGTTTTAATGCCAAGGTCTCATTATTTTTAAATGAACAACATTTTTGAGAATTCACAGACCCTATGGGATCCAGAAAAAATCAATACCCAGCCAGTTGACTTAGAGAGTTTCTTCCAATATGAAAAACAATTATATATAAATATAATAAAATATTGGCAAAATACAGATGAATATTTGTTACAGCTAATGTATAAACACAGCCTATAGGAATATTTGTTACAGCTAATGTATAAACACAGCCTATAGGAATATTTGTTACAGCTAATGTATAAACACAGCCTATAGGAATATTTGTTACAGCTAATGTATAAACACAGCCTATAGGAATATTTGTTACAGCTAATGTATAAACACAGCCTATAGGAATATTTGTTACAGCTAATGTATAAACACAGCCTATAGGAATATTTGTTACAGCTAATGTATAAACACAGCCTATAGGAATATTTGCAGTCTTTTTTTTATTTTTTTATTTGTTATTGAAGTTTCAAAAAGAAAAACAATACACAATACAAAGTTTGCCCATCTATAAGATTAACATCCGAGTACGACACACAATATTGTGACATGTAAGTTATCTATGCGGCTAGTAGAGGGGTAACTGTTCCCAGCATCAAAGTGAGTCAATGTTAGGGCTTGCAAAGATAAACATAACAGTAGCAATATTAAAGGACAGCCTTAATGAGTGGAAACCTATGCTATGTCTAGAGAGGTGTCGAATATAAGTTTGGGCAAACTAAGGTAGAACTTCATTTTATATTTTAATGATTGGAATCTGATCTCCATACCTATAAAATGACTAAAGTGGAAATTCTTATCGTGGTGTGGAGAATTAGCATTGAAAATGACCACGAGTAGGTCGTAGAGAACGGGAAAGAAGAGGTGTAGCAGTGGGCGAGAGCCACTCGAATTATGGGGGGGAAGGGGAGGGGAAGGATAAAGCAAGGAAGGCGGAGCCAACTGTGACAGGGCTGTAGGATGGGCTTATTTATGGGACCATGTATGCTATAGGTGTAAATAGAATAGTGACTAAAAAATAGGGAGCTGTTTTAAACTTCTTGTGTGCTATGTGTATCTATGGGGCGGAGGTAGTTATATCTGTGGTAGTAGAGGGGAGGGGGGGGAAGGAGGTCAGAACATTCTATTTGCACCCTAGGGGAAGTTATGTAGTAGAATACGAGCGAGTGACATAGCAAATGACATAGGACAGGGGTATTAAAATATGGGTGCCGTAACTAATTTACTAGTCTAGGAATGAATCGCTCTACTGTGAATTCTGACCCCCTGGGGAACTTGAGAGGGGAGGATAGTTAAGTTATAATCATCGGTTCAGTAGACGGGTCTAGTAGTCATGAACACATAATTTGAACGTTATAGAGGGAATTCCCCATATGTACATTCTAAGAGCTTGAGATCATAATCTTGAGAGAGACAAATTATGATAGGATGCACTTGTTTAGCACTTCTAATACCCCGAGTAGGTAAGGTGGTAGACTTAAGGGTAGGACCTAATGATTCTAATTGAAATTAAAACATAACTTTTATTACAACAAAGGTTGATAAAATCACTGTGTATGTGTGTGCAATTTAAAAACACATAGAAACTCGAATAAGAAGTTTATAGGATTGTCAAACTACCTTGATTAATGAACCTATATTGCGCAAACGGGCATCCACATAAATAATGTGGGTAATATGGGCGAAGGTTACTGATGAAGAAATTAGACACTCGCATGCCAAAATAAGGCTTGATTCAGTGATGCTGACAAGCCAGCTATAAAGCTGATGTACTTTTAAGTATACACCAAGTTGATAAAGTCACAGTACTGACACCACGTACATAAGTGGTAAAGATTAACCTACTAATCCATCAGCCTGTATATGAACCTAAGATACTCACATGCCAAAATAAGGCAGAATAAGGCTTTAGGTAGCGGTGCTGACAGGCTAGCCACAAACTGATTTACATTGTATTGTGTATAAAGCTGATAAAGCTATATTATTGTCACAAATTTACAAGAAGTGCCTAATACCAATCCAGTAGCCCAACAATGGGCACAAGATTATAGACATACCAACACCAATGTAAAAATATAAATATAAAACAATAAAAATATATATAAATATTATTTGAACAAATTACACAGTATAATTTCAGTTCATATATTCAAAGTACTTTGTGCTCCAGTTCCAAGAATTAAAACAATAACTTAATAACCACCACTAAATGTGAATGATATATCACTACCAATTTTTGACTTAACACACTTTTTAGTATGGATATTATAACCTAGGACAGCTCTTAATTACTGATGCTGTCTCATTACTTTGATACTTGACAGGCACAATTTGAACCCAAGACACTACTGTCTTCTCTTCCTACTAACTTTAATTCATGAATGGTAATTGGCACATTTGGTACCAATAGGACACTTTTGTTTTCTATACAATAAGAGATTATCATAGGACAAGTGTCACTATAATAACTCCTTATATTTACACACATTCACTTGGACATTAGTCGCAGTAGCTTGACCTTGCTGTTCCTTTGTGATTAACTACCACAAGAGACAATATTCTAACACAACTGTGAGAGTACAACTAGCCAAGTGCCTACCTAGATCATCAGTAACCTTCGCCCATATTACCCACATTATTTATGTGGATGCCCGTTTACGCAATATAGGTTCATTAATCAAGGTAGTTTGACAATCCTATAAACTTCTTATTCGAGTTTCTATGTGTTTTTAAATTGCACACACATACACAGTGATTTTATCAACCTTTGTTGTAATAAAAGTTATGTTTTAATTTCAATTAGAATCATTAGGTCCTACCCTTAAGTCTACCACCTTACCTACTCGGGGTATTAGAAGTGCTAAACAAGTGCACGTTTCCCAGTCTTAATCCCTTCAGTGATCAAGACTATACTTGCAAATTGTCCCTGTGCACAAGCACTCTAGCTCATAAGGTATACATATTTATTAAGCCAGATAGAGCACCCCGTCCCTAATACCGGCATAGTGCTAGTGCCAATTTTCCTTTTTTCTAACAAATTATGATAGGATGTCTAAATTGGTGCAATGCAAAGTGCATGGATGGCGCTCCTTAATATTTTACATGTCCCCAGGGGCTGTATTATGGAGGGGGTAGGTCACTGGAATGTTTGGGTCTGAAGACCCCCTATAAATACATGTTAACTAAGTTTAGGTAATTGTAAAGTGCTTCTTATCTAGGGGTTATATTGTAGGATTACCCATGCATGTCTGTCACTATCTATAGCGGTCAAGATAAGCACACCTAGAAGAGGGAATTATAACTAAATGGTCCACCAAATATATGTATTATGTGGATAGCAATGTGCAGTAAGTACAGTCCTGCCTGCTATTTACAAAGATAGTCTTCATGACGTAGCTAGGGGATTTAACAACGCTCTTTATCTCACACTGGAAGCAACAAGGAAGTATAACCACATAGCTGTAAACTTATTTAGCTCCCAGTAAACAAAGAGCATATTTTATACAGTACGTCTCTTCTATTACAACTTATATTCACCCACAATGTCCCAGCAGATGAATAATAAAGTATTGAAGAGTGCTACGACAAAAATCACAAAACTGTTTAACACTTGAATCTATTGCGATAAAGAAAGAACAGTAAAAACATATTATTCCCCATAGGGGTCTAAGTTAAACAGCCAATGATGATACTCGTGGGTTAAACAGTTAAATACCAGAGAGTCATGTAAAATAGGACATCCGATCCTGCTGAGCCCAAATGTAACGTTTGATTATAACAGAACCAAGACAATGCAATCTAAATAAAGGAAATATTAATACTTTTGGAGGAAAGTAGCAAGTCCAGACAGGGATAGTCCCCAAACTTGGCAGAGCCAGCTCTCCTGTAAAGATGTATTGTTTAGTCGATACCACTTTTCAAAGCTAACTTGCCATGACATGGAGTTTGCCTGTTGCTTGTTAGTTGCTCTACATGGAACGTATCGTGTAGACTGCTGAGCCGTATCGTGGGCCAGAAACAAGGCCCCCCTCCACAATCTAGACACCGGACCCTCTGGACCTCATGAAACCTCCAAGTAGGAGGGGAAGGATACATGGCTGCTAAGGGCAGTAAATCCGATGAACCATCCTCAGGTAGGTGAAGCAGAGGCATGTCTACCTCGACTCCCGTCCCGACCGGCTGCTTCAAGACAGGAGCCGAGTAAGTGGCGGTGGAGTCGGGATTGACGTCAAATTGGTGTGGCAGTATGGAGAGGTCCCGACTGTTCTCAGCCGCCATCTTGTCACTTCAGAGTGGGTAGGTAACCGGGGGGGGGGGGGTGAGGTATTGCAGTCCCCCTCCGGTGTGTCAGAGGGATCCTCCGGGCTGAAAGACAATCCTTGGGAGAGGATATTAAACTGAATGTCCATACGGTGTCCCAACCTCGTTAGAGCATGTAAAATTAGAGAGTCCATTCTCACGGGAATCATGCAGGGTCAGGTCTGACCATGAGAGAAAAGCTGTAGTGGAGAGTCCAGGAGCAAGGAGCTTTTGAATCTGAGAGTTGAGAACTCCGATGGGGAGGAGGCTGGCTTTTCTTGTTTGGAGCGTCTGCTATGTCTTTACCTCCGTTATCTCTACGGATATCTTCTTGCTCTTCTGCTAGTCATCTCCAAGTAAAGTCCATCAAGTCCTGAAATGTATCTTGGCTCCTTTTTATCATATAGGATATTATTTTAATATTATATAGTGGCTTTCATTGGGTTATTAGAGCAGGAGCTCCTAGTACCTGCGTCTGCTCAGCTCAACAGCCGGCTCCGCCCCCTATTTGCAGTCTTTTTAAAATGACGCAAAAAGCAATCCAGAAGTAAAGCGAAGTTACATTTTCCCCTGTAGGAGTTCTACTTACAATTTCTTACCCCAATCATATGAGGTAAGTGCCGCATAGTGCAAGGAAAGCCTCAGACGCACCTGGATTACTAGAACTTTGCTGCTTCTGGGAGTAGGGTAGAATCTCGTCCATCTCAGGCCCACTGATGTTTATATAAAAGAGCAAAGAGACAAGCCAAATAGTGTAATACTGCCTTTAACAACAATGTTAAAACACTACTGCAACAAATATGCTCACAATTAAAAACCTCAAAACAACCTGAGGTAAACTTAAACGCAAGTGGATGTATAACACCAGCGATTGTTAGGATGGAGAGAATATTTAGTTAACAAACAAGGGCAAACCGGCACTACAATCCAAAAATGTGGGAAAAACTTAACAAATAAAAATATTTCTATGACATAAGGTGCTAATCCTCCAAAAATAACAATTCAATTACACAAAAGAGGGAAAGTATGGGAGCTTACAGCACTATTTCTTACTGATAAAACATAGCCTTTATTAATAAACTAGGCGATAAGCCTGCCCAGAGGGCAGTCTATTTAAAAAAAAATCTACAACCCCAAAGCTAAAATTAAAAAAAAATAAAAAATGTAAAATTACAGAAAAAAAATAATCAAAGCTATCCAAAATAAAAAATGTAAATCTAAACTAATACCCCTATAAAAATAAACAATCCCCCATAAAAAACACCCCCTAATCTAATACTAAACTACCAATAGCCCTTAAAAGGGCTTTTATAGGGCATTGCCCTAAGTTAAACAGCTCTTTTACTTAAAAAAAAATACCAATTACCCCCTAACAGTAAACCCCCCAAAATAAAAAACCTAACATTTAAAAAACCTAAGCTATCCATTGCCCCTAAAAGGGCATTTGTATGGGCATTGCCTTTAAAAGGGCATTCAGCTCTTTAACTGCCCTTAAAATGGCAATCAGCTATCTTCCAGCCAATTAAATCCCTAATCTTAACCCCCCCCCCCCAAAAAAAAAAATCCTAACACTAAGCCCTAAATAGGTACTCACCGTTCCTGAAGTCCAGCGTAGAAGGTCTGCTTCCTGCCGGCTCCATCATCTTCTATCTTCATCCAGAGTGAAGGCGGCGTGGAGCGGTGGTGCGGAGCTGTTGATCCTCAGCGGCGGTCCTCACTGGTGGCGTGGAGCAGAGGTGCGGAGCTGTCTTCCCTGACGCGTGGATCCTCAGCGGCGGTCCTGAACAGTGTAGGTCCTCGGCAGCATGGAGGCTCCTCTTCATCTGATGTCCGTCGTATACTAAAGATTGAATACAAGGTACCACAATCAATTTGGGGTACCTTACATTCCTATTGGCTGAAATTTTGAAATCAGCTAATAGGATTAGAGCTACTGAAATCCTATTGGCTGTTCAAATCAGCCGATAAGATTTCAGTAGCTGTACAACAAGAGAGTGTATGGATTTCCTTAGTTAGACCTAAAAAACCCACAATGCTGCCCAAAAAAACGATATCTCCCAATAAAGGTTACAATTAAAATATAAATACGTGAAAAGAGATGGGAAGCGCTAAAAAAAGCTGTGGGATGGATATCTATTATATCTCTATATCTATATGCTAGTGTATAAAGTTGCAGTATCTCTTATATGTACGTTCAAAAATCACTATTATTGAGCAGTCTTACAGAATCAATCACTTATATAATGTGTGCCAGATAAATCTAAGCGCTTTTAAACATGTGTCTCTGATAAATCTATGAGCTAATAAATCCCCTTATCAGTATATTGATATGCATATGAATCAATGTAACTGATCAATATATTCTTCATAAAATATAATTTATTATATGACAATACTTATTGATTGGATTACAAAATAAAATATGCAGTTCTAAAAAACATAATTTATGTAAGAACTTACCTGATAAATTCATTTCTTTCATATTAGCAAGAGTCCATGAGCTAGTGACGTATGGGATATACATTCCTACCAGCAGGGGAGCAAAGTTTCCCAAACCTTAAAATGCCTATAAATACACCCCTCACCACACCCACAATTCAGTTTAACGAATAGCCAAGAAGTGGGGTGATAAGAAAAAAGTGCGAAAGCATATAAAATAAGGAATTGGAATAATTGTGCTTTATACAAAAAAATCAAAACCACCACAAAAAAGGGCGGGCCTCATGGACTCTTGCTAATATGAAAGAAATGAATTTATCAGGTAAGTTCTTACATAAATTATGTTTTCTTTCATGTAATTAGCAAGAGTCCATGAGCTAGTGACGTATGGGATAATGATTACCCAAGATGTGGATCTTTCCACGCAAGAGTCACTAGAGAGGGAGGGATAAAATAAAGACAGCCAATTCCTGCTGAAAATAATCCACACCCAGAATAAAATTTTAATGAAAAAACATAAGCAGAAGATTCAAACTGAAAACACTGCCTGAAGTACGTTTCTACCAAAAACTGCTTCAAAAGAAGAAAACACATCAAAATGGTAGAATTTAGTAAAATTATGCAAAGAGGACCAAGTTGCTGCTTTGCAAATCTGATCAACCGAAGCTTCATTCCTAAACGCCCAGGAAGTAGAACTGACCTAGTAGAATGAGCTGTAATCCTTTGAGGCGGAGTGTTACCCGACTCAACATAGGCATGATGAAATAAAGATTTCAACCAAGATGCCAAAGAAATGGCAGAAGCTTTCTGGCCTTTTCTAGAACCGGAAAAGATGACAAATAGACTAGAAGTCTTTCGGAAATACTTAGTAGCTTCAACATAATATTACAAAGCTCTAACAGCATCCAAAGAATGCAATGATTTCTCCTTAGAATTCATAGGATCAGGATATAATGAAGGAACCACAATTTCTCTACTAATGTTGTTAGAATTCACAACCTTAGGTAAAAAATTCAAAAGAAGTTCGCAGCACCGCCTTATCCTGATGCAAAATCAGAAAAGGAGACTCACAAAAAAGAGTAGATAATTCAGAGACTCTTCTGGCAGAAGAGATGGCCAAAAGAAACAAAACTTTCCAAGAAAGTAATATAACGACCAAAGAATGCATGGGTTCAAAAGGAGGAGCTTGAAGAGCCCCCAGAACCAAATTCAAACTCCAAGGAGGAGAAATTGACTTAAAGACAGGTTTTATACGAACCAAAGGTTGTACAAAACAATGAATATCAGGAAGATTAGCAAACCTTCTGTGAAAAAGAACAGAAAGAGCAGAGATTTGTCTTTCAAGGAACTTGCGGACAAACCTTTATCTAAACCATCCTGAAGAAACTGTAAAATTCTCGGTATTCAAAAAGAATGCCAAGAAAAAAGATGAGAAAGACACTAAGAAATATAAGTCTTCCAGACTCTATAATATATCTCTCTAGATACAAATTTACGAGCCTGTCACATAGTATCAATCACAGAGTCAGAGAAACCTCTTTGACCAAGAATCAAGCGTTCAAACTCCATACCTTAAAATTAAGGTTATGGAGGTTAAGACTGGTCTTAACGGAAGAGTCCACAGCTGGCAAGAGGCCATCCGGACAAGATCCGCATACCAAAACCTGTGAGGCCATGCTGGAGCTACCAGCAGGACAAACGAGCATTCCTTTAGAATATTGGAGAATACCCTTGGAAGAAGAACTAGAGGCGGAAAGATATAGGCAGGATGACACTTGTAAGGAAGAAAATAATGCATCCACTGCCTCCGCCCGAGGATCCCGGGATCCGGACAGATACCAGGGAAGTTTCTTGTTTAGATGAGAAGCCATCAGATCTATTTCTGGGAGTTCCCACATTGAATAATCTGAGGAAATACCTCTGGGTGAAGAGACCATTCGCCCAGGTGCAACGTTTGGCGACTGAGATAATCCGCTTTCCAATTGTCCATACCTGGGATATGAACCGCAGAGATTAGACAGGAGCTGGATTCCGCCCAAACCAAAATTCGAGATACTTCTTTCATAACCAGAGGACTGTGAGTCCCTCCTTGATGATTGATGTATGCCACAGTTGTGACATTGTCTATCTGAAAACAAATGAACAACTCTCTCTCAGAAGAGGCCAAGACTGGAAAGCTCTGAAAATTGCACGGAGTTCCAAAATATTGAACAGAAATCTCACCTCCTGAGATTCCCAAACCCCTTGTGCCGTCAGATACCCCCACACAGCTCCCCAACCTGTAAGACTTGCATCTGTTGAGATTATAGTCCAGGTTGGAAGAACAAGAAGCCCCCTGAACTAAACGATGGTGATCTGTCCACCATGTCAGAAAGTGTCGTATAATCGGTTTAAAGATATTAATTGAGATATCTTTGCTCATTTTCACATGCGACCTCTTCAGCTCTGTATGCTGAACCAATGGTGCAGGGATTACTCAAAGGAGATCGCATCTGATGCGGCAGTCCTAAGACCTAAAATTTCCATGCATAAGGCTACCAAAGGGAATGAATTGTGACTGAAGGTTTTGACAAGCTGATATCAATGTTAAACTTCTCTTGTCTGACAAGGACAGAGTCATAGACACTGAATCTATCTAGAAACCTAAAAAGGTTACCCTTGTCTGAGGAATCAATGAACTGATTGGTAAATTGAACCTCCAACCATGAACTTGAAAAAACAACACAAGTCGATACGTATGAGATTCTTCGAAAATGAGAAGACTGAGCAAATACCAAGATATCGTCCAAATAAGGAAATACCAAAACCCTGTTCTCTGATTACAGAAAGAAGGGCACCGAGAACCTTTGAAAAAAATTCTTGGAACTGAGGCTAGGCCAAACGGTAGAGCCAAAAAACTGGTAATGCTTGTCTAAAAAGAGAATCTCAGACACTAAAAGTGATCTGGATGAATCGGAATATGCAGATACACATCCTGTAAATCTATTGTAGACATATAATGCCCTTGCTAAACAAAAAGCAGGATAGTCCTACAGTAACCATCTTGAATGTTGGTATCCTTACATAACGATTCAATATTGATAGATCCGGAACTGGTCTGAAGGAATTGACCTTCTTTGGTACAATGAAGAGATAAAATAAAACCCCAGCCCCTGTTCCAGAACTGGAACTGGCATAATTACTCCAACCAACTCTAGATCTGAAACACATTTCAGAAATGCTGAGCCTTTGCTGTTTTAACTGGGACACGGGAAAGAAAAAAATCTCTTAGCAGGAGGCCTTAACTTGAAGCCAATTCTGTACCTTTCTGAAACAATGTTCTGAAACCAGAGATTGAGAACGGAATTGATCCAAATTTCTTTGAAGAAAACGTAATCTGCCCCATACCAGCTGAGCTGGAATAAGGGCCGCACCTTCATGGGTACTTAGGAGCTGGCTATAGATTTCTATAAGGCTTGGATATATTCCAAACTGGAAATAGTTTCCAAACTGATACTGCTCCTGAGGATGAAGGATCAGGCTTTTGTTCCTTGTTGTGAGGAAAGGAACGAAAAAGACTATTAGACCTAAATTTACCTTAGATTTTTTATCCTTTGGTAAAAAAGTTCCCTTCCTTCCAGAAACAATTGAGATAATAATTTAATACCCTGGAAAGAAAGGGAAAGCAAAGTTGACTTAGAAGACATATCAGCATTCCAAGTTTAATCCATAAAGCTTTTCTAGCTAAAATAGCTAGAGACATATACCTGACATCAACTCTAATGATATCAAAAGATGGTATCACCAATAAAATTATTAGCATGTTATAGAATAATAATAATGCTATAAAATTATGATCTGTTACTTGTTGCGCTAAAGCTTCTAACCAAAAAGTTGAAGCTGCAGCAACATCCGCTAAAAATATAGCAGGTCTAAGAAGATTACCTGAACATAAGTAAGCTTTTCTTAGAAAGGATTCAATTTTCCTTAAATAAAGTACTATCTGCCGTAGGAACAGTAGTACATTTAGCAGGAGTAGAGACAGCCCCATAACCTTAGGGATTTTGTCCCAAAAAACTCTAATCTGTCAGATGGCACAGGATATAATTGCTTAAACGTTTAGAAGGAGTAAAAGAATTACCCAAATTATTCCATTCCCTGGAAATTACTTCAGAAATAGCATCAGGGAGATTAAACACTTCTGGAATAACTACAGGAGATTTAAAAACCTTATTTAAACGTTTAGATTTAGAATCAAGAGGACCAGAATCCTCTATTTCTAATGCAATTAATACTTCTTTAAATAAAGAACGAATAAATTCCATATTGAACAAATACAAAGATTTATCAGTATCAGAATGATGATGATCATTTAAAAATTCATCTGAAAAAAGAGAAGTTTTAAAAGACTTTTATGTAAACTAGAAGGAGAAATAACAGACATAGCCTTCTTAATGGATTTAAAAAATAAAATCTCATATGTTTATCAGAAACACTCTGAAAATTAGATGTTGACGGAACAGCAACAGGTAATGTAACAGTACTAAAGGAAATTTTATCTGCATTAATAAGTTTGTCATGACATGCAATACAAACAACAGCTGGAGAAACAGATACCAAAAATTATAGCAGATACACTTAGCTTGGTAGCTCCAGCACTAGACAGCGATTTTCCTGTAGTATCTTCTGACTCAGATGCAACGTGAGACATCTTGCAATATGTAAGACAAAAAAACAACATATAAAGCAAAATTGATCAATTTCCTTAAATGACAGTTTCAGGAATGGGAAAAAATGCCAAAGAACAAGCTTCTAGCAACCAGAAGCAATGAAACATGAGACTAAAATAATGTGGAGACAAAAGCGACGCCCATATTTTTTAGCGCCAAATCAGACGCCCACATTATTTGGCGCCTAAAATGCTTTTGGCGCCAAAAATGACGCCACATCCGGAACGCCGACATTTTTGGCGCAAAATAACGTCAAAAAAATGACGCAACTTCTGCGACACGTATAACGCCGGAAACGGAAAATAATTTTTGCGCCAAAAAAGTCCGCGCCAAGAATGACGCAATAAAATGAAGCATTTTCAGCCCCCGCGAGCCTAACAGCCCACAGGGAAAAAAGAGTCAAATTTTTGAAGGTAAGAAAAAAATGATTAATTCAAATGCATTATCCCAAATATGAAACTGACTGTCTGAAAAATAAGGAAAGTTGAACATTCTGAGTCAAGGCAAATAAATGTTTGAATACATAAATTTAGAACTTTATAAACAAAGTGCCCAACCATAGCTTAGAGTGTCACAGAAAATAAGATTTACTTACCCCAGGACACTCATCTACATGTTTGTAGAAAGCCAAACCAGTACTGAAACGAGAATCAGCAGAGGTAA
The DNA here is from genome assembly GCF_027579735.1 of Bombina bombina. Lineage (NCBI taxonomy): Eukaryota > Metazoa > Chordata > Amphibia > Anura > Bombinatoridae > Bombina > Bombina bombina. The sequence goes on from NC_069503.1 coordinate 352,686,560, forward strand.
TGGTATATATAAGAGTATATCGTCGATCTGAAAAGGGAGGTAAGAGATGAATCTCTACGACCGATAACAGAGAACCTATGAAATAGACCCCGTAGAAGGAGATCACTGCATTCAAATAGGCAATACTCTCCTCACATCCCTCTGACATTCACTGCACGCTGAGAGGAAAACCGGGCTCCAACTTGCTGCGGAGCGCATATCAACGTAGAATCTAGCACAAACTTACTTCACCACCTCCATCGGAGGCAAAGTTTGTAAAACTGAATTGTGGGTGTGGTGAGGGGTGTATTTATAGGCATTTTAAGGTTTGGGAAACTTTGCCCCTCCTGGTAGGAATGTATATCCCATACGTCACTAGCTCATGGACTCTTGCTAATTACATGAAAGAAATTGCAGTTTCTAAAAATTGTGGCCACAATTACGCCTCAAATTGAGGCTCAAAAAGTTTGAGTATGAAGTCCTCTATGCATGCGTAAAAATGAAAAAAAAAAAAGTTATATGTCACTTTTTTTGTATTGCTGTTAGTCCATTTTTTATCACTGTTATTCCTTTTTATGGACTTTTCATACCGCAGTTAAAGTCAGTTCCAGTTATACTATTCCTGATAATTGTATGTGATAATACAGTTTCTGCAAAAAATCTTAAAATGGTGTTTTGTAATTTGTGTTGTTCCCCTTACCGGACTTCCGATGGCTTATTACCTCCTCTCCCTGGGTTGTGGAAGGGTTGCGTTCTGCTGTCGCTGGAGCTCACAGGTTAGTATGGTTCTTGTATTTCAGCGTCCTTGCTGCCTTGCGTTCAGCATTCCCAGCAAATCCCTTTTACCCAGTCACGTACCTTTTTAGTATTGGGGTTAATTTAGGTGGTGTTAGGTTAGGGGGCTTAGTAATTAAATTAGTTATTTGCATTGTGGGGGTGTGGTAGTTTAAGAGTTAATAGGTTAATTAGTAGTGATGTCGCGAATTGTTCGCCGGCGAATAGTTCCCGGCGAACATAGCATGTTCGAGTTCGATCCGCCCCCTATTCGTCATCATTGAGTAAACTTTGACCCTGTACCTCACAGTCAGAATACACATTACAGCCAATCAGCAGCAGACCCTCCCTCCCAGACTCTCCCACCTCCTGGACATCATCCATTTTAGATTAATTTGGAAGCTGCATTCTTAGTGAGAGGAGGGACAGTGTAGCTGCTGCTGATTTAATAGGGAAGTCGATAGCTAGGCTAGTGTATTCAGTGTCCACTACAGTCCTGAAGGACTCATCTGATCTCTGCTGTAAGGACAGCACCCCAAAACATCAGTCTGCTTTTTTTTTTTTTCCTGTGTAATCTAATTGCAGTTGCCTGCCTGCCAGCGTGTGTGTCAGGCTCACAGCGTATACTGTGCCCACTTGCCCAGTGCCACCCCTCATATCTGGTGTAACAGTAGTGTACATTTAAAAAAAACAACACTTTTTTGACTGTGAAATAATAGCAGACAGCTGCCAGTACCCAAGATGGCCGCTAATAAGGCAGATGGGGAGGGTTAGAGAGCTGTTTTGGGGGGGATCAGGGAGGTTGGGGGCTAAGGGGGATGCTACACCACAGCATATGTAAATATGCTAAAAAAAAAATAAAAAAAAATGTAGAAACCTTTTATTTTAGTACTGGCAGACTTTCTGCCAGTACTTAAGATGGCGGGGACAATTGTGGGGTGGGGGAGGGAAGGGAGCTTTTTGGGAGGGATCAGGGGGTCTGATGTGTCAGGTGGGAGGCTGATCTCTACACTAAAGCTAAAATTAACCCTGCAAGCTCCCTACAAACTACCTAATTAACCCCTTCACTGCTAGCCATAATACACGTGTGATGCGCAGCAGCATTTAGCGGCCTTCTAATTACCAGAAAGCAACGCCAAAGTCATGTATGTCTGCTATTTCTGAACAAAGGGGATCCCAGAGAAGCATTTACAACCATTTGTGCCATAATTGCACAAGCTGTTTGTAAATAATTTCAGTGAGAAACCTAAAATTGAGAAAAAATTTAAGTTTTTTTTAAATTTGATCGCATTTGGCGGTGAAATGGTGGCATGAAATATACCAAAATGGGCCTAGATCAATACTTTGGGTTGTCTACTACACTACACTTAAGCTAAAATTAACTCTACAAGCTCCCTACATGCTCTCTAATTAACCCCTTCACTGCTGGGCATAAAACACGTGTGGTGCGCAGTGGCATTTAGCAGCCTTCTAATTACCAAAAAGCAACGCCAAAGCCATATAAGTCTGCTATAATGGCATGTCTGGCACACAGTGTTGGGGCAAGGGTCCATCTGACCACTGATACCTGGTCTGCAAAGCATGGTCAGGGCAGGTATATCACCTACACTGCGCACTGTGAAGTGGGCGTAACCCTTACACGTAACCCTTACACTACCTGATCGATACAACATCATACCTGATGTTTTAAAGCACGTTATTCCAAACAATTTAGGAATGTTAGGTGATTTATGCCCTTTATGGATTAAAACCATACTCTGCATCAACTATGTAATTTTCCATGGGAGTTTTGCCATGGATCCCCCTCCGGCATGCAACAGTCCAGGTGTTAGTGCCCTTGAAACAACTTTTCCATCACTATTGTGGCCAGAAAGAGTCCCTGTGGGTTTTAAAATTCGCCTGCCTATTGAAGTCTATGGCGGTTCGCCCGGTTCGACGGTTCGCAAACTTTTGTGGAAGTCCGAGTTCTCTGTTCGCGAACCCAAATTTTTAGGTTTGCGACATCACTATTAATAAGGTTTATTGCGATATGGGGGTTTGGAGGTTTAGGGGTTAATTAGGTTTATTGTGATGTGAGGGGTTGGCGGTAAAGGGGTTAATATTTTAATTATGTTATTTGTGTATTAGGGGTTAATTACTTTATTATTTTGTGATGTGGGGGTTTGCGGTTTAGGTGTTTGTTAATACTTTGCGCTGGAGTTTAGGTTATTTTTGTTATACTTTGCGCGTGCGGGTAGTTTTTTTGTTATACTTCGTGCGGGCGGTTACGTGTTTTTTATTTATTTCTTGCAGGTGGTTCCTGCAGTAGATTCTTTCACCACCCTGCTGCATCCAGGTGGATTCTTTTGGCTGTGCGCGCAGCCAACATTCTTTTGGCTGCCTCGCGCAGCCAACATTCCTTTGAGGATGCGTGCGCAACTGGCGATGATGACGGACGTGTTACAGACGCGATTATAATATAGATTAAAATCATTAACAGAAGGTGATATCATATCGAATCACCATGCTCACATACCACCCTCCCACTGGGTAAGGTTACATAGTACTGGAAAAAGCAGATTGAATAAAAAAAATAAACAGAAATAGTTAAAAAAGAAAGCATCACACTAATCCCAAAAAATCCTAGCCGATATACTGGAACCTCGGCATCAAGTGGGATAGAGGCAAGTTTGAAAAGATAGTATAGCAAACAAGTTTCAGCCCTACACAGCCTTTCTCAATGCTAAAATGATTTTACTCACCTACTACAGAAGTATCTAAAAAATAAGGAGAGGGAAAGCTTAACAGAACTGAAGTTTTATTAGTAAGAGCAAAAAAATCCCACACATGTACTCCCTCCTGTGCAAACATAGAGTAAATCACAAATATATAGTTTATAGCAAAAAAACAACAACTAGCAAACAAACAAAAAAACATAAAAATGCATAGAATACTTTGAAAAACATTGCTCCCAGCATGAGATGTTTTGGAAAAAGCTATTAACAATGCATATGTGCAAAGGCTCCAAAAAACAGTGAGTACTAATGGTACCAGAATACAGCTAGATTACAAGTGGAGTACTATTTATCACTCACACTTGCAAGCTAACTCTGATAGAAGTAAGCGTTTTGCATGCAATGGGTAGTGCACATATTACAAGTTGAAAGTAAAACGTTTTTGTGTGAGTGCTAACCTGACGCGTGCAAAAAGTTAAACTTAGAATTTCATGACCACATTAATGTATTCAACATAGACTGAAAAAAATAAACAAGTCACATAAACCGATCGTGTTTTCTCAAGTGCGCTAATTATATATATATTAATATTTCACATTCCAATGTTCTTCACATAGCAGAATATGTTCTATTTATTCAGCTCAATTACTGAGTTGTAATTGAGGTAGCAAAAAGTAAGTCAGTGGGAATAACATTTAACACATGCAGTTGAGCTCCCACATTGAAAATAACCTTATTAAAGAAACATGTCCTATTTGATTTTCTGTGTGCCAGAGTTACAAACGTCTTTTTTGATGGACAACGCTTTTGATGATAGGTACAGCACTGACTCTAAGGCATCAAGGAAACATATTGTGTGACTGATACATTAACTTAAATAAAATAAAAAGCATGATTTTCTTACATGCTGCTTTTTGTTGTAAGATCTTCCTTCCAGCCTTCAGAAACCTCGCCACACGCAAACTACAGACAAAAACCACTAGAGGGCACCAGTAATGTGTGAGTATCATATAGAACAATATAATATAGGATTTTAGCTCTCACTGATACACTCACAAACATAAAGGCACACGACTGAAGTGAGTTAACACAGGCAGTTTCCTACTAGCATTGGCACCAACTCTGTTACACCAACTTTTTAACCAAAGAAGATATAATAACTAATAATCTGAGAACAGTAGCAGATCTACTCAATAGAGGGCCCTGGAGCAAACAGCCCTGCTGAAGGTAACTCAGTAATAAGCAATAGTATTAATATACATGCTTCTCTGTATAATGATTGTGATTATATATATATATATATATATATATATACACACACACTGATAATGAGCGTGCTGCACTTTATAATGATACTGGAGAAGGTCTTGGCATAATGGTGGGTATACTATAAATAAGCATAGGCTATGTGAGGTGATGATATCATTGTTGCATATGATTTCCTCTCAGCTACAATAATTGACGATAATATTGCAATTTAATCACAAGTGCTCAACTATTCTTTCTCCTTTCCTTCTTTTTATATGTGCTGTTCTGAGGTTGTCATTGAGTAAAGTTTGAATGTGTATTCATTGTATACATTTTAATCTCCATGGAGACACAGTCAGTTGATTAAAAAATAAACTGCAACATAAAAGGATGTCAAACTATTTTTTTCATATGTGCATACTATATATAAGCAACACAATACTTAATTACAAAAGGTCTACAAATTAAATAAATGCTAATGTCACAGGGCATAACACTTAAAAAGTATCATAAGTATATCAGTCTACTTTAATGTGTGGCCTTGGTGGTGGGTAGTTAAGGTATATATATATATATATATATATATATATATATATATATATATATATATATATATATATATATATATATATATACACACATACACTGTGTATCTATAATCTATCTATCTATCTATACATACACTGTGTATCTATCTATCTATCTATCTATCTATCTATCTATCTATCTATCTATCTATCTATCTATATATATATATATATACATACACTGTTTATCTATCTATCAGTTATCTATCTATCTATCTATCTATCTATCTATCTATCTATCTATCTATCTATCTATCTATCTATCTATCTATCTATCTATCTATCTATCTATCTATCTATATATACACATACACTGTGTATCTATCTATCTATCTATCTATCTATCTATCTATCTATCTATATACACATACACTGTGTATCTATCTATCTATCTATCTATCTATCTATCTATCTATCTATCTATCTATATACATACACTGTGTATCTATCTATCTATCTATCTATCTATATATATATATATAAAAACACTGTGTATGTATGTATCTATCTATCTATCTATCTATCTATCTATCTATCTATCTATCTATCAGCTATCTATCTATCTATCTATCTATCTATCTATCTATCTCTCTCTCTCTATATATATATATATATATATATATATATTATCTATTTGACTGACTGATGAAGGAATCACAGTAGCATGTTGCAAGGGAAGGCTTCATAAATCTGGAGTCTTCACTTCAACTTCCTACTATGCACAATTAAATATTTTTTTGTCTTCCTTTACTATTGATTATTTTTTACTGTATTACGTATGCCTCAGTATTTATTTTGTACTTTTTCTGTCTCTGCAATAAAGCAATTATATTGACGTCTTCCTTTAATTTTTTTTTAGCTGTTGGGTGTCATACAAACCTAACCTCTTGGTTTCTATATGGAGAAACATCATGTTCTATTATGCTGACAGCTGGGTGGTGATACTATATAACAGGAGCAAGCTAACAGAGAAAATAATTATCTGTAATGCTCATGTGCTATATCATCACATGTAGCAGGGGACAAGCAAGTTATTCAGGCTTGCATTGTCTTTTCTGGCATTTACACTGATTATTACACCCTTTAGAGTCTAATTCCTGAGCAAATCATCGTGTTCATTCTAGGAAAACACATTTGCAGGGATTGACATTTCTGAAATTCAACCTTCTCAAGGTCAGCTTTTATTTGAACTAAGTTCAGGAAATAAAGCAATTAGGAAGGAGCTAAGGTGCAGGGCAAAATTATTATTGTCATCCTGTTCGCTTTTCCTGCAACTATGCCTAGTTTAATGCTAGGATTTATCAATCTCTCATAAAAAATGTAAACTTAATTGTGTGTATAAAATTTAAAAAACAAAACTTTGATGAGAAAAAACTAAAGTCAGTAAAAGATTAACAAAGATACCCACCTTATTTATTTGGTTTTAAAAAGAGGTTTAGTTGATCTTTTTTTATTCATTACATGTATTCTCCTTAGGCTAAACATCTAAAGCTATGGCCCTCTTTTATCTCATTGGAAAGAGGACCTGTCCACACCCTTCCAGAGCATAATCTTATCATTGTGCAAGTCTTGCTCTTGTGCAACCTATTGCGCGAGAACAGGGCTTCTAAGTCATCCCAGACAAATGAGTCTGGGTTTCTGACATTCCCAACAATTTAGGATGTGGACACATTAAAGGGATATGAAACCCAAACATTTTCTTTTGTGATTCAGACAGCGCATACAATTTTAAAAATGTTTCCAATTTACTTCTGTTATAAAATGTGCTTAATTCCCATGGTGTTCTTTGTTGAAGAGATACCTAGGTCGGTGTCTGGAGCAGTGCGTCACAGGAAATAGTGCTGCCATCTAGTGCTCTTGCAAATGGATAGCATTCTTGCAAAATACTGCCTTATAGTGCTCCAGACATTTGCACGCTCCTGAGCTTACATACCTCTTACATTATTTGTAACAGGGTTGATGTTTAACAGTTAAATCAATTTAACAGTGATATTAAACAGTTTAACTGGAGGACTGAGCAAATAAATGGGATCTGAAATTTAATATTACCAAGAGCAATAAGAAACCAAGGTCAATTATAGAGGCCAATTTATTAAAGGTCTTGCGGACCTGATCCGACAGTGCGGATCAGGTCCGCAAGACCTCGCTGAATGCGCTCTCCGTATTCAACATTGCACCAGCAGCTCACAAGAGCTGCTGGTGCAACGCCGCCCCCCTGCAGGGGGTGTCAATTAACCCGATCGTATTCGATCGGGTTGAATTCCGGCAATTCCTGTCCGCCTCATCAGAGCAGGCGGACAGGGTTATGGAGCAGCGGTCTTTAGACCGCTGCTTCATAACTGCTGTTTCTGGTGAGTCTGAAGACTCGCCAGAAACACGGCCCTTCGAGCTCCATTCGGAGCTTGATAGATAAGCCTCATAGTCTCAATGGTACATTATTGACTGTAACTAAAGAGGAACGGGACTTGGGAATTATTATTTCAGATGATTTAAAATTTTGTAGACAATGTAACAGTGAAACCAGTAAGGCCAGTTGAATACTTGGTTGCATTGGTAGAGGTCTTAGTAGTCGAAATAGTAAGGTTCTTGTGTCACTTAACAGATCCCTAGTTAGGCCTTATCTGGAATATTATGTACAATCCTAGAGACCATGGGGCCGAATTATCAAGTTCCAAATGGTGCTTTATGCCCCTGTTTCCGCGCAAGTCTTCAGGCTCGCCGGAGACAGCAGTTATGAAGCAGCGGTCTAAAGATCGCTGCTCCATAACTTGTCCGACTGAGGCTGCAGACATCAATCCACCTGATACTATACGAACGGGCTGATTGACACTCCCTGCTAGCGGCCAACTGGCCGCAAATCTGCAGGGGGCGGCATTGGACAAGCAATTCACAAGAACTGTTTGTGCAATGATAAATGCAGACAGTGTATGCTGTCAGCATTTATCGATGTGTGGCGGACATGATACGCTACATCGTATCATGTCCGCTCGCACTTTAATAAATCAGGTACCTGCATTCAAATCCTGGCAATTTCCCTGTTTTTTGTGTCATTTGTACTGCAAGTCTCTCTTTTTTGCATTTGCCTGTAGTCTGTGTAATAATCTATGTATGTACTCTGCTGATATCTTATCTTCATCTATGTGATGTTCAAACCTTGCAAATACTTGTTATGATTCCTACATTTATAATTTCACTAATGGTATAACCCCAGCCTCCCCCAAATTCTATTGTCTGTTTTTTTAACTTATCTCACCCTAAATCAAATTTTCCCAATTGGCCTTTGACTGTCTTTGATCATGTCAATACCTAATTGATTGCATTCAGCTGAATGCTCTAGCCTATAAATTTAAACAATGATATGGGGAAAGCAATGCAGGGGTAGCAATACAGGCTTAGGTAGCAGTTTTGTAAGATCATCTGTTCACATCTCTTAAGTGAACATTTATAAGTGAGGCACAATGAATTATACAAGAATTCAACAATAATTCAACAAGGATCGGGAAAGTCCTGTTTTAATACAGAGTTTTATACACTGTCTGACCATTTTTAAAAATGCACAATATCTTAATATACCTTTTTGCTACCTTTTGTCTGTTTAACAAACTACTTTACTCAATTACTCCTTACCCCTCACCACCTGCACTGCTCATTAGTCCATCTCTCTTAACCTCACCTCAATACTTTTGTATTCATGAACTCCACACATTTCTTAAGACTCTCTCTCCCCCTTGCAACTCATACTAGCTGCTGGCAACATCTCCCCTAATCCTGGTCCCCCACAACTTCCTTGCCCTGCACACCCATGTGTACCCTTCAATAGACTTCAAAAACAAAACTCTGGTAACCTTAATCTCATTCCTCTTGCAGCTAAAGCCACCACCCCCTTCACTTGTGCTCTTTGGAACTCTTGCTCTGTTTGCAACAAGCTCACTTCTATCCATGACCTCTTTATCTCCCACTCTTTCAATCTTCTGGCTCTCACAGAAACCTGGATCTCTCCTTCAGACACTGCTTCCTCTGCTGCACTGTCACATGGGGGTCTCCACTTCAGCCACACTCCTAGATCTGACAATAGACAAGGAGGTGGTGTTGGTATTTTACTTACTTCTCGTTGCACCTTTCAACAAATACAGCCCTTCTCTTCACTCACATTTTCTTCATTAGAAACACACATGATTCGCTTATTCTCTCCCCTCTCTTTACGTGTTGCAGTCATATACCGCCCCCCCCCTGGCTACGCAACTCTATTTCTAGATCACTTTGCCACCTGGCTACCTTACTTCCTTTCCTCAGATACCCCTGCCCTCATTCTCAGTAACTTCAACCTCCCTGTTGATAATCCCACTGCCTCCTCTGCAAAACAACTTCTGCAACTCACTTCCTCTTTCAGCCTGTCACAATGAACTGACTCTCCCACTCCCAAAGATGGTCACTCCCTTGATCTGATTTTCAGCTATCGATGCACTATCTCAAACTTTACAAACTCATCTTTTCCTCTTTCTGACCACCACCTCCTCACTTGTAGCAGCACCTCCCTCCCTAAAACTCTCCCTCCTTCTACCCCTCAGACTAAACTTCACAGAAGAATCAAGTCACTAGATCAGCAACAGCTCACTAGCTCTCTTGAATCTCTTCTCTCTTCCATCCCCTCCTTTCCTGTCCCGATGAATCTATCTGCCACTATAACTCCACCCTTACATTGGTCCTTGATAATCTGGCCCCACCTACCATAGCTCGGAAAACATACACTCATCCTCGGCCCTGGCATACTCCTCTGACACGGTACCTATGCAGATGTTCCCGTACTGCTGAGCAACACTGGAGGAAATCTCGGAGTTCTGCTGATTTTCTTCACTATAAGTTCAACTTGAACTCTAACTATTCTGCCTCTATATAAGCAACATTACTTCTCTACTCTTATCTCTACTCTCAAACCCAAAATGTCTGTTCTCCACATTCAATACTCTTCTCCGCCCACTCCCACCTCCCACCACAACTTTTCTCTCAGCTCAAGATTTTGCCAGCTACTTCAACAACAAAATCGACTCCATCAGAAATTAAATCAGCTCTCAAAATACTACCGGTCTCCCACCCACTCAAAAGCTCACAATCATCCAAAACCCACATAGCCATACATTTAGCTCTTTTGCCCCTGTTACAGAGGAAGACGTTTCTGCCCTTATACTATCCTCTCACCTCACTACCTGTCCCCTCAAACCCATCCCCTCACAACTACTCCCCTCCCTCTCTTCTACCCTTACCCCTATACTCACACACATCTTCAACCTCTCCCATAACACTGGTATAGTTCCCACATCTCTTAAACATGCATTAGTCACACCTATCCTCAAAAAACCTTCTCTCGATCCAACCTCCCCATCCAACTACCGCCCTATTTCCCTACTCCCTCTTGCCTCAAAGCTTCTTGAAAAGCTAGTATATGCATGCCTATCCCATTTCCTTATATTAAACTCTCTCCTTGACCTACTGCAATCTGCATTTCGCCCCCTTCACTCAACAGAGACAGCAATTGTTAAGGTTATCAATGACTTACAGCAAAATCCAAAGGCCACTTCTCTCTACTTATCCTCCTTGATCTGTCTGCAGCCTTTGATACTGTCGACCACCCTCTTTTGCGCCATACCCTCCAATCCTTAGGCATCTGCAACACAGCTCTCTCTTGGTTCTCTTCCTATCTGTCTAACCGTACCTTTAGTGTAGCCTTCTCTGGGGCATCCTCTGCCCCGTTACCTCTTTCTGTTGGAGTACCGCAAGGCTTTGTCCTCGGTCCACTTCTCTTCTCAATCTACACGTCCTCATTAAGTTCCTTAATAAAGTCCCATGGGTTTCACTATCATCTGTATTCCGAAGATACCCAAATCTACCTCTCTGCACCAGAACTATCTCCTTCCTTGTTAACCTGTGTCACTAACTGTCTCTCTCATATCTCATCTTGGATGTCCTCTCCTCCTTATTTTTCCCCCTTCTTCCAAAATCTCCACCCCCATGTCTCTATAACTGTTGACAACTCCATCATTACCCCAACCTCACATGCCCGATGTCTTGAGGACACACTTGACTCAGATCTTTCTTTCACTCCTCACATTCAGTCCTTGGCTAAAGCCTGGCGCTTCCACCTTAAAAACATTGCTAAAATTAGACAATTCCTTACACAAGACACAACTAAGATTTTAATTCACTCTCTCATCCTTTCCTGCCTAGACTACTGCAACTACATCCTCTCTGGTCTCCCTAGCTGCCACCTAGCTCTTTTACAATCCATAATGAATGCCTCTGCCAGCCTCATCTTCCTTACACGTCGCTCTTCTGCCGCAGCTCTCTGCCAATCCGTTCACTGGCTTCCTCTTGCCTCCAGGATTAAACACAAAATTCTCACTCTGACACACAAAGCCCTCAATTGCATTGCTCCCCCCTACATCTCAGACCTTGTCTCCAGATACTCTCCCTCCCGACCTCTTCGCTCTGCTCATGATCTCCTACTCTCCTCCTCTCTTGTTACATTCCCGTTTACAAGATTTCTCCAGACTTATGGAACTCTCTGCCTCGCTCCACAAGACTCTCCCCTAGTTTTAAAAGCTTCAAGTGTTCCCTGAAGACTCTATTATTCAGGGATGCATACAACCTACACTAACCTTCCTATCTACACTGCTATTCCCTTAAACCCTGTAGCGTGTAAGCCTATGAGCCCAGCTGTTTGTAGTCCACCTTCATAACAGTGTAACTCTCGGCAGGATCCTCTACCCATTTGATCCCTGTAATTGTTTTTTATATACCACCTATGTTCATAGCGCTGCAGAATCTGTTAGCGCTCTACAAATACCTGATAATAATAATAATAATAATAATAATAAAGGTGACATGATAGAAACCTTCAAATATATGAAGCGACTTAAGAAAGTGGAAGCTGAAAGCATTTTAAACAAAAAAGAAATAGCAAAACAAGGGGTCATAATTCTAAATTAGACGGAAGCAGATTTTTTCTTAAAGGGATAGTAAACACCAAAATTGGTATTGTTTACAAATATAGATAATCTTTTTATTTACCATTCACCAGTTTTGCATAACCAACACAGTTATAGAAATATACTTTTTACCTCTGTAATTACCTTGTATCTAAGCTTCTGCAGACTGCCTCCTTCTCTCAGATCTTTTGACAGACTTGCATTTCAGGCAATTAGTGCTGACTCTTAAATAACTCCACATGCGTGAGCACAATCGTGTTAATATGAAACATGTGGACTAACGCCCTCTATTTGTGAAAAATTGTCAAATGCATTTAGATAAGAGGCAGCCTTGGAAATTAGCATATGAGACTACCTAGATTTAGCTTTCAACTAAGAATACCAAGAGAACAAAGCAAACTTGATAATAAAAGTAAATTAGAAAGTTGCTTAAAATTACATGCCCTATCTGAATCATGAAAGTTTCATTTGGACTTTGCTATCCCTTTAAATTTCAGTTGAACCTGGACCAAAATGGCCCCAAAGCAGCTTCATAAATGGCAGCCTATAAATTCATTATTCATTACAACAACATTGGAATAAAACATAAACTAAATTCTAAGGGACATGGAATTTAATATTAAACTTTCATTAGTTAGATAGTGTACAATATACTTTCAACTAAGAATACAAAGAGAACAAAGCAAATGTGATGATAAAAGTAAATTAGACAGTTGTTTAAAATTACATGCCCTATCTGTATCATGAAAGTTTAATTTGGACTTTATAATCCCATTAACTTTAAGTTGAACCTGGACCAAAACGGCCCAAAAGCAGCTTCATAAATGGGAGCCTATAAGTTAATTAGTCATTACAACAACACTACTAAATTCTAAGGGACACGGAATTCAATATTACACTTTCATTAGTTAGATAGTGTACAATTTAATACAAGTTCTTATTTACTTCTATTACCAAACTTAGCTCTTTGTCTTATCAATATAAGGCAACAAAGTACCCATCAAGTTTATACATATAGTGGTCAGGACACCTACAAGTTCATGAGCCTACCTAGATATGCTCTCATTAAAAGTAGCCAAATTGTAACAAATGATACTAAGATAAAGGGATACATTTGATCAACTGGAAAGTTAACTGAATCAGTTATGATTAATTTTGGCTTCCATAGCCCATTTAGGGCTAGATTAGATAACTTCGCTAAATGGAGTTTTTGTTTTTTGCACTCTTTGGGTTGCGCTGTTATTATACGTTAAACTGTGCGTGAGCAAATACCTGACGCATGCAAAGTACTGAACTTTTAATATTGCAAACGCGTTAACGTATACTCCATGCACTTCAATGGAGCATGTTTTCAGCTACTTGTCTGCAAAGGACTCTTATGCACTTATATACATGTATACATATGTATTTATGTGTTTATATGTGTATATGTGTCTGTAAATACATATATACACATAAATACGAATGCACACATATAAACATATATATATATATATATTTATATGACATGTGTATGTATGTATCTCTATGTTAAAGCCCTTTGCCCTATGAGACCTCATATCTTTCAGCTCTGATAACTTTTTAATGCATTTTTTAATTATTTTTATTAGAAAGGTGTTAATTTGACTGTAACTGTACTGTACAATGCAATTTTGATGTGTTTTGTGCAACTTTTTGTCTTGCGTAACATAACCAGTGCTCTGAAGTTGCACTAACCCGACAAGCATAGGTATCCAATATCGCTCACAAGCAACAGTTAGCGCGCCACTCATATTCTAGCCCTTAGTAACTAAAGGCCACGTAGTAACCACCAGTATGTATATCAGTATACTACTGGTAATCTATATATCTGTTTTATAGACCACACATCATACTATATATGCATGACAACTATACAGTATATGCTTGACATATTGGTCTGTGAAAATTCCTCTTTGTTCAAATAGACAAAACAAATATTGAACTGTTTTGTCTCTGTGTTGTAGCTACTATTCATGTGAAAAGATGCCCCACACTTTATGTCTTCCCACCCTTCAGCCTGTAGATTATAAGATATTTGGAGCAGAGCAATCATCTTCTTGTATTAATTTGTTTCATTTAGTCTGTTTTATGTATCTGTATTGTTTACCATGAATCAGTGTCATTGTGTCATTGTGTTGCTCATGTACCAAGCAGCATGGAAGTTGGTGTCAATTTACAAACAAGTTATAATAAAAGTAATACAATCAGAGTGAGGCCACAAACACACTTGATAAATGGGGTTACAAATATCATCAACATACTCTTGAGAGGAATATTTTCCTCTCTTATTCCTAATCTAGACCCTAAACTATGGGCTAGAATTGTGAAGCATGAACAGCACATCTGTTTGAGGGTACAAGCAATTTAAACAACATACAGTAAAAAACATCCAATAGAACCCTAATGTTACCTGAATACCCTAATGCTCCTTCAGACTCCAGGACTTCGGATACCAAGTGTTCTACTTATTTTAATTATTTCATAAGTATATTAGACTCTGTAAACTTCTTTATGAAACAGTTTTTATAACGATGTAGATACCTGAGTTTGCACTGTTCTAATATTGATGTCATAGTCTTCATGGACCTTTTAAGTCTTCTAGTTTTATGTTAAAAAAGATTGTAATAAGAATAATATACTTGCCTTTACTCCCATTTCTTTCATTCTAGGGCCTGATGTTCAAAACCTCTCCGCTTAGGTGAGATGATCTAAAATGGTCCCTAAGCATTGAGCGATCCCTAGTAAAATTTTCAAATGGCTGATTCTATGCAAGGGGCATTCCC
This sequence comes from Bombina bombina, assembly GCF_027579735.1. Lineage (NCBI taxonomy): Eukaryota > Metazoa > Chordata > Amphibia > Anura > Bombinatoridae > Bombina > Bombina bombina. The sequence goes on from NC_069503.1 coordinate 352,701,649, forward strand.
TGTATGTCTGTTGGGCTGATATTCAAAACCTCACCACTCAGGTGAGATGAGGTAAGAAGTCTCGTAGGCACAGCGAGGCCCTTTAAAAAAAATGTAGAAACACAAATTTTATCTTGAGAAATGTTTATGTTGCTTTGTAGTGTTTTTTATGTGAGACATAGACACCTACATTACAATACAAGGTCTAAAAAACATCCCAAAAGTTTTGAGAATCCTTTTAATATCACGGTCCTACTCTTCGTTAGAAACCAACTTCCTACCGTGTGATCACTTTCTATGAAAAACTAATTAACCCTCAAGAAGGGTTGTTTTATTTTTCATTTGGAGTCAGTTCTGATTGTCTGTTGATCACAATATTTTTAATACCTGCTGAGTAAAAGCTATGTAGGACATATTTCCATTTTTATCTCTGAGCAGTTCTCATTTTCAGCCCTTATTCATAATCAATGCATCAATAACATTATATTGAGCAAAACTAATATTAGACCTATTGCAACAGAGTAATGTCCAATCTTCCCATTTATCATCACTTTATTATTCACTTCCATAGTTCTAGATTCTAATTGCCCTTTCTGTAACTAATACACACTCGTTTCTGCTTTTGAAAAATCACCATAAGTTAAAAGAATGTTAAATAAAACTGTTTAAATTTAAATTAAAATATATATGGCAGTATTGGTTTTCTATTTCATGCTAATTCTACAGTGGCTGATATGGAGAACCTTTACTGGTGCAAGTATGCAACATTAATTCACTCAGGAGAGGAACAGGTGTTAAAGGGACATGAAACACAATTATTTTTTATTTCATGATTCAGATAGAGCATTACAGCTTTCCAATGTACTTCTATTGTTAAATGTGCTTAATTCTCTTAGCATCTTTTGTTGAAGGAGTAGCAATACATTACTGGGAGCAAACTGGTGAGCCAATGACAAGAGACATATATGTGCAGCCACCAATTAGCACCTAGCTCCCAGTAGTGCATTGTTGCATTTGTGCCTACCTAGGTATACTTTTCAACAAAGGTTACCAAGATAATAAAGTAAATTAGATAGAAATAAGCTGGAAAGTTGATTAAAATTGCATACTCTGAAATGTTAAAGTGTAATTTTGACTTTACTGTCCATTAATAAAATGAAAAAAAAAAGCTGAAAAATATTTTGAAATGCTCCATTTTAGATGAAAATAACAATTAACTACAATGTCAATTTAAAGTTCAAGTGCACTCTACTCCAGTTTTACACTTACAGTGAGAATGTTGTATGACCTCATCAACAGTTTATATTGGCAGCGTAATGTATACATTTAAAGATTCTCTATGAAGATACATAACAGTCCAGACAGTCTATTCCTCATTTATAGACATGTACATTTGTAGTTTTCATGAGGACAACTATGCCGTAGATGGCGGCTGCAAACAGCATTCTGCACTGTGCGGAGCCGTATTTCTTCTTTTGAAATCGCAACACACTAATATCTGGATTTGCACAGATCTTAATGTGTTGGACTTTCACAAGAAGGAATCCAGTTCCAAAAAAAGTTGAATGCCGATAATAGTCGCCATCTTCGACATTCGTATCCTCATGAAAACTACAAATACACACGTCTACTCATAAATGCACCTCTGATCTGTTTACCTCATTTACCTCCTACACAATGAGCAAACCAGGGAGGTGGAGGACCACTTAAATCTATTATATGCACAAAAGAAAGCAGATAATTAATCCTAGTCATTATTTAATCCATTCATTTTCTAGGAACATTGCCAATAAACTGAACATTGCACAAAACCCTAACTTACACCTAGATTACGAGTCTTGCGTTAGCCTTAAAAAGCAGCGTTGATGGGTCCCAAAGCTGCTTTTTCACTACCGCTGGTATTACGAGTCTGGCAGGTACAGGTGTACCGATCACTTTTTTCTGAGACTTGAGCATACCACAAATCCCCTTACGTCAATTGCGTATCCTATCTTTTTAATGGGATTTTCCTAACGCCGGTATTTCGAGTCTTGGAGAAAGTAAGCGGTACACCCTCTCCTATCAAGACTGTTACCGCATTAAAAAGTCAGTAGTTAAGAGTTTTATGGGCTAACGCCGTAACATAAAACTCTTATCTAAAGTACTAAAAAGTACACTAACACCCATAAACTACCTATTAACCCCTAAACCGAGCCCCCCCCCCACATCACAAACAGTTATCTAAAGTTTTTACCCCTAATCTACCGACCGGACATTGCCGCCACTTCAATAAATATATTAACCCCTAAACCGCCGCACTCCCGCCTCGCAAACACTAGTTAAATATTATTCACCCCTAATCTGCCGTCCCTAACATCGCCGACACCTACCTACATTTATTAACCCCTAATATGCCGCCCCAACGTCTCCGCCACTATATTAAATGTATTAACCCCTAAACCTAAGTCTAACCCTAACTTAAATATAATTTAAATAAAACTAATTAAAATTACTACAATTAAATAAATCATTCCTATTTAAAACTAAATACTTACCTATAAAATAAACCCTAAGTTAGCTACAATATAACTAATCATTACATTGTAGCTAGCTCAGGGTTTATTTTTTTTTTCCATTCAACTTTGTATTTATTTTAACTAGGTACAATAGTTATTAAATAGCTATTAACTATTTAATATCTACCTAGCTAAAAAAAAATACAAATTTACCTGTAAAATAAAACCTAACCTAAATTAAAATTACACCTAACACTACACTATAATTAAAATAATTTCCTAAATTAACTACAATTAAATAAAATAAACTAAAGTACGAAAAAACACACTAAATTACAGAAAAAAAATAAGCACTAAATTACAGAAAAAAATAAAATAATTACAAGAATTTTAAACTAATTACACCTAATCTAATCCCCCTAATAAAATAAAAAATCCTCCCAAAATAATAAAAATCCCTACCCTATACTAAATGACAAATAGCCCTTAAAAGGGCTTTTTGCGGGGCATTGCCCCAAAGTAATCAGCTCTTTTACCTGTAAAAAAAAAATACAATACCCCCCTCAAACATTAAAAAACATTAAAATCAGCCAATAGAATTGAAGTTTAATCCTATTGGCTGATCCAATCAGCCAATAGGATTGAGCTCGCATTCTATTTGCTATTCCAATCAGCCAATAGAATGCAAGCTCAATTCTATTGGCTGATTGCATCAGGCAATAGGATTTTTCCTACCTTAATTCCGATTGGCTGATAGAATCCTATCAGCCAATCGGAATTCAAGGGACGCCATCTTGGATGATGTCATTTAAAGGAACCTTCATTCGTCGGGAGTCGTCGGAAGAAGAGGATGCTCCGCGTCGGCTGGCTTGAAGATGGACCCGCTCCGCTCCGGATGGATGAAGATAGAAGATGCCGCCTGGATGAAGACTTCTGCCCATCTGGAGGTCCTCTTCTGCCTGGATCAGATGAAGACTTCTGCCCCTCTGGAGGACCACTTGTGCCCGGCTGGGTGAAGACGTCTCAAGGTAGGGTGATCTTCAGGGGGTTAGTGTTAGGTTTTATTAAGGGGGAATTGGGTGGGTTTTAGAGTAGGGTTGGGTGTGTGGGTGGTGGGTTTTAATGTTGGGGGGGTATTGTATTTTTTTTACAGGTGAAAGAGCTGATTACTTTGGGGCAATGCCCTGCAAAAAGCCCTTTTAAGGCTATTTGTAATTTAGTATAGGGTAGGGATTTTTATTATTTTGGGGGATTTTTTATTTTATTAGGGGGATTAGATTAGGTGTAATTAGTTTAAAATTCTTGTAATTATTTGTAATTGTAATTATTTTATTATTATGTAATTTAGTGTTTGTTTTTTTCTGTAATTTAGTGTTTTTTCCGTACTTTAGTTTATTTAATTTAATTGTAGTTAATTGTAGTTAGTTTAGGTAATTCATTTAATTGTAGTGTAGTGTTAGGTGTAATTGTAATTTAGGTTAGGGTTTATTTTACAGGTAAATTTTTATTTTTTTTAGCTAGGTAGCTATTAAATAGTTAATAACTATTTAATAACTATTGTACCTAGTTAAAATAAATACAAAGTTGCCTGTAAAATAAAAATAAATCCTAAGCTAGCTACAATGTAACTATTAGTTATATTGTAGCTATCTTAGGGTTTATTTTATAGGTAAGTATTTAGTTTTAAATAGGAATCATTTATTTAATTGTAGTTATTTTATTTAGATTTATTTAAATTATATTTAAGTTAGGGGGTGTTAGGTTTAGGGTTAGATTTAGATTTAGGGGTTAATAACTTTGTCAATGTTGGCTGCGGCAGATTAGGGGTTAATAAATTTTATATATTTGCGGCGACATTGGGGGGGGCAGATTAGGGGTTAATAAATATAATGTAGGTGTCTGCGGTGTCCGGAGTGGCAGATTAGTGGTTAATAATATAATGCAGGTGTTGGCGATGTTGGGGTTTGGCAGATTAGGGGTTAATAAGTGTAAGATTAGGGGTGTTTAGACTCGGGTTCATGTTAGGGTGTTAGGTGTAGACGTAAATGTATTTCCCCATAGGAATCAATGGGGCTGCGTTAGGAGCTGAATGCTGCTTTTTTGCAGGTGTTTGGTTTTTTTTCAGTCAATTCTGCCCCATTGATTCCTATGGGGAAATCGTGCACGAGCATGTTCAGCCAGCTCACCGCTACCGTAAGCAGCGCTGGTATTGAGGTGAGATGTGGAGCTAAAATTTGCTCTCCACTCACTTTTTAGAGGCTAATGCCGGGGTTGGAAAAACCTGTAATACCAGCGCTGTTTGTAGATGAGTGGTGAGCTGAAACTGAGCGTTAGCACCGCAAGCCTTACCGACATAAACTCGTAATCTAGCCGTAAGTTTGCAAACTTTATTTTAATTTGCAATACCAGTGAATCCTACAAGTCATACAATATACTACAAACACAGGAGCGGCGTTCCAAGCAGCAACTACGGGCCCGGCAAAGAAACCGGAAGTGACACCGGTCTGTGAAAAATCCTCCCATAGAGATCCAACGGAGTGCCGTAGCAGTGGCGAAACCCAGCCACTGTATACAAACAGGAACAGAGAAAAGCAGGCACTACATCAGGGTATCCATAAAACTTGAATCCTTTATTGAAGCAAAATTAAAAAAGTAAACAGCTACATCCGCTGTATATAACGCATAAAAAGTACAAAGTACTAGGCAGGGGTGGGTAAGACACATAAGCTGCTTATGTGTCTTACCCACCCCTTCCTAGTACTTTGTACTTTGTACTTTTTATGCGTTATATACAGCGGATGTAGCTGTTTACTTTTTAAATTTTGCTTCAATAAAGGATTCAAGTTTTATGGATACCCTGATGTAGTGCCTGCTTTTCTCTGTTCCTGTTAATATTTGAATACTGTAGCTAAAATATCAGTGTTTAATAAATAATACCAAATATTACAGAGTTTGCCTTTTTAAAACTATCATGAAAACAGCTTTGCAATATCCAAATTTATGGAATTCTGAACGTATCAGATTAATCAATGAAGATTTATTGTGTTTGATTGTGATTAATAAACATAGCTTAAAGGGACATTGTACACTGGTTTTTTTCTTTGCATATATGTAAGGAAGATGATCCATTTATATACCCCATCTGGGGGTGGTTTTGTAAAAATGTATAGTTTTGCCAATTTTTAATAACATTGTGCTTATTTTCAAACTCATAACCAAGCCCCAAAGTTTTAGATGTAAACTGCTTTATACAGACTTCACATTGCTTCTGTTTGTATAATGGGTCTATTTACATGCAGGGGAGGGGGGGTCTGCTCTCAGCCCCTTTCAGTGGGTGTTCCAGACTAACCTAATCAACAGTGCTAAATTGGAAGCTTCTAAGTAAGATTTTAAAACTTTTAATACTGGATTTGTATATCAGTATCTATGCATAATATTCTTTATAGTAGTGTCTATTACAAGCAGTTAAATTAAAATTGGTGTATACTGTCCCTTTAATGTCCGTACAAATGATTGTGTGAAGGTCTAAGAAAAAGCAAAATATTTTGTACAATAAAATATCAAATATTTATTTTGCAGAAATACACATTTTTGAGTTTATTTTGATAGCAAACAGGTATTCAGCAGTATTGGAGTTAATGGCCAAGACTCATTTTTGAAACTAATATTTCACTGAAAAAACGTGCAGACAACAGCACAACTCAAAAATTGTGAAATTCAAAGAGATTTGTATTCGCCCCTTGCCACAGCAATGATTTTTGAGGTCCGCTATATTGAATATAATCAACTTTTTTACAAAACACAAACATTTAAAAACAGTTAAAGTGAAAGAAAAATAAGACAACTTTATCCACTTTGAAATAGCGAGACAACCACAAGATGAGATACTTTATAAATTCCACATAATTAAATGACTTTCATAGCTGATTTTCAGGGACAGTCTCTGGATTTTTGGTGTCCCTGGAAATATCCCCTCCAGGAGATTTGGAGAGCAGCAGCTGAGCGGGGGCATATGTGACACAAGTTAATAGGGAGGAGCTGCTGGTAAGGCTCGGTGTGCAGCAAGTACTCTGCTTAGTCACTCAGAGCAGGTCTAGGCAGGGACTCTTTGCAGAAAATTCTCTGAGTGATTAATGTTTAAACTGCCACAAATCAGAAGAAACACCATATGCCCTATGTAAGATACTAACAGCACGCTCCCGTGCTGGTGTCTCAAAGCCATGAAGAATAACTGCTCATGCACAATTTGCTACGCTATTTGCGCAGCTGAAACAGTGAATCTGCTTTACCGTAGCGTTTCACTGTCTAAACAGCAAATGTGCTTGCGCAGTTTTACTTCACGGCTGAGTCGGCTTCAAGATACCAGCACGGAAGGGTGCTCTTAGTATCTTTCATAGGGCAAAGGCATATGTTGCAGCTCCTATTGGCTGCAAGATCTGCCTGTCAAATGGAAGAATAAGAAATTGTGTGACAGAGACTGCATTGAAGCAGGTAACGGAAACTCACAAAAAAGGGTGTCTTAAAAAAAGATTAATTGTGTTTGGAACAAAAATAAGCACATCGATATGCTTAAAATTAAATGTTCAAAATATATAAACGTTTTTAGGTGAATTTACCACCACTTTAATTCATTATTGCTGTGATAACTTTGTTTCATGGCATTCACTGATTACAAATTATAATATATATTAGAATATATTATTTGGGATCAAAGTATGACCAGTAACGATTGAATTAATTTATGCCAAAGAATAGATCTTTGTAGTAGGATCGTTTCTCATTAACAACCTAAACGGATCCTGATAGATGATTGGTTATACATCAACACATCCTCATGACACGGGCAGGGGCGGGACTTAGTTACATAGTGAATGTTGCATAGTTGGGTACTTTTACTAAGGTGTATTAAGGACAGCAGATATATAGCAGTTTGTCATTAAGCATTGAGAAAGGCCATCTCCACTGAAACACATTTGCTTTTCTTTTACTCTATCACTTTGCCTCTCCACATCCTCCTATCTGATGCAAAGGTTCCAGTATATTGGCCAGGACTCTTTGGGGCGAGTGTGATGCATGCTTTCTAGCTGTCTTTTCCATTATTCCTCCTATCCTGGGTCGGTGTACATAGTTGTGGGTTTTCCTATCGCTAAGATTTGAGGAGGTTATGTTTCTCTAATTAATTAATTTTAATTAATTTCCAATAAAATTACATTTTATGAACTAATTTTTATAGGATTGTGTGCATAAGCTCCTTTCTTCTTTTCTTTTTTTCTCTTAGCTGGTTTGCATTCAGCTAGATGCCAGCAGTGCATTGCTGCTCCTTAAAAAAGGATACCAAGAGAATGAAGCTAATTTGCTAACAGAAGAAAATTGGAAATTGGTTGAAAAATGAATGTTCTATCTGAATTATGAAAGAAAAAAAAAATTGAGTGTTATGTCCCTTAAAAGACATTGGGCTCCACATACTAAAGTGTCAATTTGCTCGCTGATTGCGTGTCTGATAAACTCGCTAGAACTCGCAGTGAGCAAGACGATGCCCACTAGTCATATGTACTTGTCTAGTTGACTGTTACGTTTTATCCACCGCGAGCAACATCAGAGGATTCATACATATGGCGCCTTGCTAGTAGCGTATATTGAAATGTACTATTCTGTCTGTAGAGCTTTTTAATCAGTTTTGTCCCATGTGAGTGCAAATTGTCAGAAAAGTCAAATTTATCGCGGGAAGTGAATTCAGCACTATATAAAGGCAAACTTTATGAAATTGAGTCAGAAAATTTTATATTTCAGAGGCTTCAGTATGGCTTGTTGTTTTGGGGTAGATGGTAGACAAACAGACAGCTAGATTATGAGTTGTGCATTTTTCTTTTAACGCTGAAAATATGGTCATTTTAGCGTTAAAACAGCACCACAGCCATTACAAGTCTTGTCGGTATAGGTGTACTGCAAGCCTTTTAGCCTGTAACACAACTCCAGTCCTGCACTCTTGAAAATTATTTTTTTTCATGGAATTCCCATAGCGCTGCCATTACGAGTTTTGTGGTGAGGCTAAAAAAACGTTGTTACAGCCTAAAACGATCCGTACCACCATCTAAAAGCAATAGTTATGATTTTTACGCTACAAAACTGTAACATAAAACTCATAACTAAACTGCTACAAAGTCCACTAAACACCCATAAACTACCTATTAACCCCTAAACCGAGGCCCTCCCGCATCGCAAACACTATATTAAATTTATTAATCCCTAATCTGCCACTCCCGACATCGCCGTTACTAAAAAAAATGTATTAACCCCTATTCCGCCACTCCCCGACATCGTCAGCACTATAATAAACGTATTAACCCCTAAACTGCCACCCTCCCGCATAGCAAACACTATTTAAATATTATTAACCCCTAATCTGCCATCCACCCACATCGCCCCCACTATATTAAAGTTATTAACCCCTAATTCCGCCGCCACTATAATAAACCTATTAACCCCCACAATGAAATATACTAAAGTAAACTATAAACCCCTAAACCAAAAACCCCCCACATCACAATAAACTAAATTAAACTAGTAAACCCTAAGCCTAACGCCCCCCTAACTTTAGATTAAAATTACAATTTCCCTATCTTTAATTAAATTAAAAGTTACCTGTCAAATTAAAAACTAAGTTTAAACTAACAATTAAACTAATATAATTATTAAACTAAAATTACACTAATTACCAATTAAATAAAACTAAACTACACATTCAAAAAATCCTAACACTACAAAGTATCTAATTACAAAAAAGTAAAAAAGACTAAGTTACAAAACATAACAAACACTAAAGTACGAAAACTAATGAAAAATAACAAACAAAATTATCAGAAATAAAAAAGAATTACACCTAATCTAATAGTCCTATGAAAATAAAAAAAGTCCACCCAAAATAAAAAATAACCCTAGCCTACAATAAACTACCAATGGCCCTTAAAAGGGCCTTTTGTAGGGTATTGTCCTAAGTTAAACAGCTCTTTTACCTGTAAAAAAATAAATACAAAGACCCCCCAACAGTAAAACCCACCACCCAACCAACCCCCCAAAATAAAAAACCTAACTCTATCAAACACCTAAGCTACCCATTGCCCTGAAAGGGGCATTTGGATGGGCATTGCTTTTAAAGGGGTATTTAGCTCTTTTACATGCCCAAACCCTAAACTAAAAAAAAAAAAACACACAAAAAAACCTTAAAAAAACCTATCACTAACCTCCGACGATCCACTTACAGTTTTTGAAGTCCCGCTTGAAGGATCTTCATCCAGGCAGCGAGGCGGCCTCTTCAATCTTCATCCAGACGGCATCTTCTATCTTGATACCGGTGGCGCGGGTCCATCCTGAAGACATCCGCCGCGGAGCATCCTCTTCAAATGGTCGCCACCGTACACTGAATCTTCAATGCAAGGTACATGATCCAAGATGGCGTCCCTTGCATTCCTATTGGCTGAAAAATTTGAATCAGCCAATAGGAATTAGAGCTGCTAAAATCCTATTGGATAAGAAACGTGTCACTTTTAAATAAAGAAAATTGTTTTATTCTATACACTTGCTGGTTTTGTTTGGATTTCATCATCTTGAACCTTGGTTTTAAGAGTTAGATCTGCTGGGCAGGAGTGCAGTCAGCTGGGCGGCGGTGAAGTCCCAGTCCGTCTATATTGCACCTGGAGGTGCTTTGCATTTTGTAAGTCTTTTCTTACCTTGCAAATCTGCCTTGTCATACTGTATTAGGCTATGGTGGTCTATTTTATATTTCCAGAATAAAAGTTGGAGAAGACCCCTATGGATATTCCTTGGTTTGGACAAGAGCCGGTGTCTGTTCAGTAAGCTGGACTACTGCTAAAGTTCCAGCCTACCCCACTAGCACCATAGGGTGCTCCATGATTGTGAGTACTTGTTCATTAGGTTATCTCTTGAACTTGTACTGGTGGTACTAGGCCAATGTGGTGCCTCTGTGTTCTTTCTTTTACAGACCTTCTTGCATCAGGATTCAACCATCCTTTGACGGAGTGCTGCCTCTATATTGGAATTCTGTTTGGGACATTCTCTTTTTTATATGTAGATTTTTGTGCATATTTTTGTTTTTGTTCATCAGTCTATATGCTGTAGATTGTGTTTTTTATACTTGTAGGAAGCGTCCCCTATGGGAGTTTTACACTAGTGTTTCTCTCCTTTTTTTATTATTCCTAAAACACACAAATTTTTAAATCTTATACATTTAATTGAAAATCAGAAGATAAGATATAGTATTTTGTGAGTAGTTATAAAATGTCTAACCATAAAAATATTAGAAACATTTTAAAATTACAAATAGAACCAAACTCCCGCATCATCAGTGACTCAAATTATTTTAACATACTTCTAAATCTGCATTTTCCACCAATGCTTTAGAAGTCAACCTAAAACTGCTGATTTATCTCACACCACAGAGACTGAAATATATGTTCTCTGGGGCAACTGACACATGTTGGAGAGGATGCTTAGATCAATGTATCACATATGGTGGTCATGCCCTAGGATCCAAATGTACTGTACCCGTGTCACTAACTGTCTTTCTCACATCTCCAACTCGATGTCCTCTCACTACCTCAAGCTAAATCTCTCCAAAACTGAGCTCCTTATTTTCCCCCTTCTTCAAAACTCTCCACCCCCAATCTCTCTATAACTGTCGACAACTCCATCATTACCCCTACCCCGCATGTCCGATGTCTCGAGGGTCACATTTGACTCAGATCTTTCTTTCACTCCTCACATTCAGTCTTTGGCTAAAGCCTGCCGCTTCCACCTTAAAAACATCTCTAAAATTTAGACACTTCCTTACACAAGACACAACTAAGATTTTAATCCACTCTCTCATCCTCTCCCGCCTTGATTACTGCAACTCTGTCCTCTCTGGTCTCCCCACCTACCGCCTAGCTCCTTTACAATGCTTAATGAATGCCTCTTCCAGACTCATCTTCCTTACAAGTCGCTCTTCATCTGCTGCACCTCTCTGCCAATCTCTTCACTGGCTTCCTCTTGCCTCTAGGATCAAACACAAAATTCTCACTCTGACATACAAAGCCCTCAACTGAACTGCTCCCCCCTATATCTCAGATCTTGTCTCCAGATACTCTCCCTCCCGTCCCCTTCGCTCTGCTCACAACCTCCTACTCTCCTCCTCTCTTGTCACCTCATCACACTCCCGTTTACAGGACTTCTCCAGACTGGCTCCCATCTTGTGGAACTCTCTGCCTCACTCCACAAGACTCTCTTCTAGTTTTAAAAGCTTCAAGTGCTCCCTAAAGACTCTACTGTTCAGGGATGCATACAACCTACGCTAACCTTTCTTTATACCAGTTCCTCTCCTCCATTGCTATCCCCTGAACGCCCTAGCATGTAAGCTTAAGAGTCCAGCTGTTTGTTGATCACCTTCTCAAGAGCTGACTACAACAGTGCAACTCTTGGCAGGGCCCTCTACCCATTTGATCCCTATAACTGTTTTTTTGTACTCCGCCTTTGTTAATAGCGCTGCGGAATCTGTTGGCGCTCTACAAATAACCGATAATAATAATACTGGAAAGATATACTAAATAAATATTATCTTCCAAAATTACCTTACCATGGATCCCCCCTTATTACTTTTCAACAACCCCCATTGACTAAACATTTATATAAATTAAAAAACAAATTATGCCAGCTACTTAATAATGGTGCTAAATTGATACCTCTTAATTAGAAAACACCACAGATACCCACTGCACATGAGTGGGAGGAGCAAGTAAACACCACCTTGACCCTAGACTAGAGCAATACAATTATCTGACTATTGACAGACTGGATATATACCATGCTGTAAGTTTATTTTGGGAATCATGTCCAAAATGAATTAACTTACCTCGCACACCCTGATTGATAATAGAGAATATATATAGACAGCTTTTGGGGATAAGCACACCTCTCTTTTATCAGGATACAAGAGTATGGAGGAGTGATAAATGGTGTTTGGCAAACATTGTGACCCCTGCTTATGCTCTTATATGCCCACAGACACGGACCTTGAAAATCAGGGGATCAGAAAGTCACAAACCTACTGTTTTTCCTTGAACCTATTGATGTATTAATAATTCAAATTTACGTTAATACTACTCAAATGTCACTGTTTAAAATGTTTTAGCTGTTTAAAATATTTATGACAGTTCAAACATTATGTTTGAAAGGTTTTTGTACTGTTCTAATGTATCTCAAATTGTTTGTAAATGTGAGGCTTCATGAACTGTGCTTTAGTTATTCTTATCCAGATAAGAGAAGTGATAAGTGGAGTATGATTATTGAAAAACTATCGCAACAAACAAATTGTTCTACAGCAAGACAACAGAAACGTCTTTTAAGCTGTTTGTATCATTTGACATATTATAACAGTCTTCTACACCTGTCAAACTCACTAACCTAACAAGAATAACTAACCAACTAAATAAATAAATAAAACACATCAAACATAAAAGGCCAGATTTGAATTTGAAAATCAGCCAATAGGAATGCAAGGGTACCCCTATTTAAAAGTGTACCTCCCATTCAAAATTCAGTGTGAGGCGGGTTATCGCATGAAGAGGTCATCGGCGACGGAAGATCCAAAGATAAGATGGATGAAGATAGAAAATCGCCGCCAGGATGAAGATAGAAGACTGCTGCCGAGATGAAGATGGAGCGCCATTGCCACAAAGGAGCTAGATTCAACTTTGGTTAGAACAATCTTTGGGGTTTAGTGACAGGATTTTTGGGGGTGTTTTTTTTTAGAATAGGGTTTTTTTTGGGGGGGGGGCAGCAAAAGAATTAGTTCAAGATTTGTTCAGTGTGGGATGAGTTTTAAAAAAACAAAACAAACCCCCCCCCCACATTAAAGTATGTTACTAACACAAGTTATGCTTTTACATATACCTTTGAAAGTTCCTTAATTTGATCAGGTGAGCTAATCAATTTTGGTTGCCCTTATGGAGCCACGGATGTTTCTGTTAACTAATTTCTGTTAATATGAACATATATGTGGACAGTTATATGGTAATAAAATTCTTTCTTTTCCGATGATCCATCATGATTATTCACAAGAAAAAAAATCTCTTACTTAAACACAAAGGTTTGCAAATAAAAATAATTTAGTGAATGTTTTATTTAGTTCTTAAAGGGAAGTTATACACTAGATTTTTCTTTGCATACATGTTTTGTAGATGATCCATTTATATAACCCATACAGTTTTTTTTTAATAGATAGTTTTGCTTATTTTTAAATAACTTTGCTCTGATTTTCAGACTGCTCACCAAGCCTCAAAGTTTTAGTAGAATACCGACGTATACTTACTCCAGCTTACATCTGTTTGTGTAAAGGGTCTTTCCATATGCAAAGGAAGGGGGAGGGGGGAGTGTCTGATATTTCCCATTTGCAGTCGGTGTTCCTGTAACCTTTTAAACTGAGCTAAACTGGGAGCTTCTAAGTAAGTTTTTAAACAGTTTTATGCAGGATTTTTATATCAGTATCTGTGCATATTATTCTTAATAGTAGTGTCTATTACATGCAGTTATATGAAAAATGGTGTATACTGTCCCTTTAACTGCTAATTATTAAATCATTACAACAATACATGCTTATTGAATTGCTTTATTGATTCTTTCTGATTGATGATCTTTTAAAAAATATTGTCTGTTTAATTGATAGATGTAATAAAAATGAAAGGAGTTGAGTTTAATATGCGTTCACTTTGCAAATGCAATAGTTTGTTTTGTTTAAATTGCTGCTTTTGTCTGCCAAAAAGCTAGTAACTACACGTTCATGTATGAAACAGTAGTGTGCAGAATGATACAGAAGTTCCATAATAATTACTATAACATATCATAATTACTATAACATATCATATTATAATTGGTGGGTACTTAGAACAGAATGACCTCTCATTTGAAGGCTTACTTGTCCCTCTAGCAAAAATGTGGGGTGAATAGGGTCTCTCTTTGAGCAGAACATCAGTTTAATTTCTGCTGGTGTTTATCACATGCAACTTACAAAGACATGTGGTTTGTGCCCTAAGATGTGTGCTATGAAATCATTTTACCTACCCCAGTAACTATTAGGAAGTCATTGTGCTCCTGGCACTTCTTTGTTCCCTGCAATATCAGCTTGCTTGTATGTGGTGATTTTATGTATCTTTCTCCCTGTGGCCTCCCTTCCCAGAATTACTGCAGGAGGTCCCCAGGATTCTTATTAGAAGATGGGACCCCTGGATGATGACACAAAGTCATGGTTTGCATTAAAGTCATAATAATAATGACAAACATGTTTTTTTGTGAAAGGGTTAAATGAGAACTGGGTAGTAAATATGAGATAAATATTTGTATAATAATAATAATATATATATATAAATACTTTTTTATACAATTTTATATTTTTGTACATTTTCAGATATTTATGACAGTTGTTAGAATTAGAAATATTCATTTGGATTTAAAGCACCTGATTACCTTTCACTTATAAGGACAAGGTGCACTTATTTTGCATTTGATGTTGTGGAACAGACTATTTGTGTAGGATATCCTGTTTGATGCTCATATTTTGACACTGTGGGAAGTAGTCATATCTCTAATTGGATCTCTCCTCTGAAAATTGCATCCAACATTCAGCAATAAGAAATAACTTGAGATCACTAGCTGGAAACATTTCTTAGTGACAACATTTTATACAACTGTCACTTGGGATTTAAACTACTCAGATAAATCCTTTCTTATCGTTAAACTGTGTATACAATTATGACCATTGCTTTGCTTACATTATGTTTCTAAAGCTCCATGTAATTAATAAATAAGAGGCAAGACTCATGGCAATATATAGTATGGTGAATGAATGAAAATGTATTTAAAGGGACACTAAACACAAAAAAATATATCATGATTCAGGTAGAGAATACAATTTTAAACAACATTACAATATACTTCTATTATCTAATTTGCTTCAATCTTTAGATATCCTTTGTTGAAGAAATAGCATTGCACATAAGTGAAAGTCACACGAGGCAACTATGTGCATCCACCAATCACCAGCTACTGAGCCTATCTAATATACTCTAAAAACTGACGGCGCCACAAACACTAAAACCAGTATACACTATTTACCTCCAAGTATTGAAGGGTAACCTAGCGAGCAAAGGTTAATAAAATATCAATCTTAGATATACTTGCGATGTTATAAAAATACAGATACAAATAAAGCTGCCAAATCTCTCAGTGCAATGCTGTATGGCAAAAAAGTAAAAATATTTATAAGCAAACTGTGAAATTAGTAATGTCCATAAAAAGTAAAAAATAAATAAGAGGTCCTAACGCTGCTTTTTTACGCCCGCTGGTATTACGAGTCTTTAAGGTTTAGGGTCACCGCACACTTCTTTGGCCTTACCGCAAAACGACTTACGTAAACTTTGTAAAGTCTTTTTTCTATGGGACTTCCATAGCGCTGATATTACGAGTCTGTCCTGGGAGGCCAAAAAGTGAGCGGTACACCCTACCCTGTCAAGAGTCCTACCGCATTTAAAAGTCAGTAGTTAAGAGTTTTATGGTACAACGCCATAGCATAAAACTCATAACTAAAGTGCTAAAAAGTACACTTACACCTATAAACTACCTATTAGCCCCTAAACCTAGGCCCTCCTGCATCGCAAACACTATAATAACATTTTTAACTCCTAATCTGCCGCTCCGGACACCGCCGCCACCTACATTATATTTATGAACCCCTAATCTGCTGCCCCCAACATCGCCGACACCTACATTATATTTATTAACCCCTAATCTGCCACCCACAATGTCGCCGCAACCTACCTACACTTTTTAACCCCTAATCTGCCACCCCCAATGTCGCCGCCACTATAATAAACATATTAACCCCTAAACCGCTGCACTCCCGCCTCGCAAACATTAGTTAATTTTTATTAACCCCTAATCTGCCGTCCCTAACTTCGACGCCACCTACCTACATTTATCAACCCCTAATCTGCCGCCCTCAACATCGCTGCCACTATATTAAAGTTATTAACCCCTAAACCTAAGTCTAACCCTAAACCTAAAACCCACTAACTTAAATATAATTTAAATTAATCTAAATAAATATTCCTATCATTAACTACATTATTCCTATTTAAAACTAAATACTTACCTATAAAATAAACCCTAAACTAGCTACAATATAACTAATAGTTACATTGTAGCTAGCTTAGGGTTTATTTTTATTTTACAGGCAAGTTTGTATTTATTTTAACTAGGTAGAATAGTTATTAAATAGTTATTAACTATTTAATAACTACCTAGTTAAAATAAAGACTAATTTACCTGTACAATAAAACCTAACCTAAGTTACAATAACACCTAACACTACAATATAATTAAATAAATTAACTAAATTAAATACAATTATCTAAATTAAATTAAATTAGCTAAAGTACAAAACCCCCCCACTAAATTACAGAAAATAATAAACAAATTACAGATATTTAAACTAATTACACCTAATCTAATAGCCCTATTAAAATAAAAAAGTGGGGGGCGGAGTTAACTGCCATACTGAATGGATGCAAGCTAGAGAAGCTCCGCCAAAAAAATTTTTGACACTAAAAGGGTTTAAGGACATCTACCTTCTCGTACCCAGATCTGAAAATCCCTGTAATACATCAGAGACTTGGTGGGGCTCTGAGAGCAAGTGTTTCGGGCATACAAGTACCGGCTCTGGATCAGAGACATACGGCAATGATCGGGGCCTACTACAAAGATATCTAGCCTAGCTGCGTCATCGTCTTAAGAAATGAGCTCCTAAGATACTGAGACTCGCTGCAATTCGAGCCCCAAAGATACTGAGAGTAGCTGCAATATGAGACCCAGATGTCACAGTGTTGGAAATCGGATCCCATACCCTTCAGGCAATCATTTTAATTAAAAGTGGGGAAACAGGCTTTTGGCTGCTCCTATATATTCATAACGGTCTCTCCATGGAGCTGGCAACCTCCCTTTTGGCAGCACTATGCGATCGGCTGGACATACACCATGCTGCACTTGTGGACACTCTGAGGATTGTGAGTGGTGCTCCTTACGCTATAGTCCTTTCTGAAGATTCACACGCCAACACGGCAGATACTCCATCAGACGGTGGTGACATTATCCTACATAAATTAGCTAGCCAGCAGCGCCTATGCCACGGAGAGCCTGAGCCTGTTGAGAGATCAGAGCGGAGAGTGCTGGAATCAGCAGGAAGCCTTGAACCTTCTCAAGTAGTGGGGTTTGGATTCAGATTTTGTGTTGGGACAGCAGACCGTTAACCTTCTATCCATCAAGGGAAGAATTTTCAGCGCATCCCTCCAGAGACCCCTAAGATACCTACTACAACGGCCTGAGGGTAGCTCTCCTTACATTAGCGCAGCTGGATCAACGCAAATGTCTCTTGCCAAAATAACACCTTTGAAGCATCAGATATCTCAATACCGGCTTTGTCCATTTTGGCTTCCCTATGCTAAACAGCCAGATAACTACATACCGTTCGAGCCTGCACACTCTCCTCTTACTTCTGAGACAGCTTATGAACTGAACTATGCAAGAACTGGTATCGGGTAATTTGGAGAAGGTATGAGAGCATTTGCAGTGGGCTATTGCTCGAAACTACTGACTGCTACATATTGTATAGCCCCTGGTGCTCTAGCTCTAAAGTTTAGTATATAAGCTGTTATACATTTTTTATCCTTCAATATGCTTGTACCGTTCACTCAGTTTTATTTGGAGGCTTGGTTTATTTCTGTTTAAATATGCTATGTTCCTGTTTACTACCAATTAACATATAGGGCTACCGTTTTAGTTTCTCAACATGGTCATTACTGTTTGCACTAAGAATCTCAAATGTTGGGTATTAGTGTAGCTTACATAGAGCATATTTATATCCCTGTCACTGAGTTATATGTATATAGAATCTAGTTCCCACTTAATGTACAAGCTATGAAAGTTACTGGTTAGTGTGTATATCTTACTGAAGAAATCTCTATTACTGTTAAAGCCACCTACTTCAACACATCACACTATACGGTAGGTCCTATCATATGCCCATAGATGTTTGTACTACAGTAAGGCCGCTACGAGGCTTAGTATGCTGAAGATTTTTTAGACTATCCACTTTGTTGGAACCGGGCACTAATAGTATATACAGCTAAGGGCCAGACTCCTACACTATTTAATACTATACTAGTTTTATGCAACCTAGCTTGCTACAAAGATTTCCTCAATCGCCCTGAAGTTGGGGTATGTTGATGTAATAGCCTCCATATAGTAGTGTGCAGGGGACTCACTAATGTAGTATCCTATTTACAGGAACCAGCTTTTAATTACTTTATTCTCTGGGCAAGATACTGTAATACTTGTTTATCTTATAGATCCCACATATTGGATACCACCTAATAGTTATTTAGTGTATATACCATTTTATAGGTCTATTATATCCGGAAGGGAGGAATTTTCAGCTATGCACTAGTGAGCTCCCCCTCCCTCTCTCTTCACAACCCAAACAGATATTCAGAGTACTTCCCAGACACCTCTTCTCCTCTTTTACACCGGCTCCGTTCCATTTAGCGCAATCTATAATGGCTTTGCCCCCCCCTATAGTGGGTCCTATACCCATTTTCTTTTAATCCAAGCGGCTCTTGCCCGCTGTAATCTTTCTCTTCTTTCTCAGCATTTTTGTTAGTTATATCATTTCATTGACACAGACCTCCTGACCAATCAAAAAGTTCTATACAGTTATCTGATAAACATTTCCCTCACATCAAGTGGATTTGCTGATCTTTGACTATAGTATCACTATGTAACCACTTCAGTGAGCAAAGCCTGGTCTACTCAGTCCAACTCTTCATAAAATAGAGATATAACTACGTTAACTTATATTCACAAAACTCCTCATAATACTTAAAAGAGACCCTTTATTTCTTTTTGTGAAATTCCACCTCTATACTCACCAGCACAAATAGAATTGTGTATGTGTTAAATGCGAGATAATGATTATTACACCTCTGTTTAAGATGTATTGTTCCTCTTTTTTATGTTTATAATTTCTACTCACATACCCATGTGGAATTGCATTATTTTATTTCCTTTTGTTTGTCTCAATAAAAAATATTTTTCAAAAGAAAAATAAATAAATAAAAAAGCCCCCCCAAAATAAAAATAAACCCTAGCCTAAACTAAACTACCAATTGCCCTTAAAAGGGCCTTTTGCGGGGCATTGCCCCAAAGTAATCAGCTCTTTTACCTGTAAAAAAAAATACAAACAACCCCCCCAACAGTAAAACCCACCAATCAGCCAATAGGATTGAGCTTGCATTCTATTGGCTGTTCAAATTAGCCAATAGAATGTGAGCTCAATCCTATTGGCATGCAAGCTCAATCCTATTGGCTGATTGGATCAGCCAATAGGATTGAAGTTCAATCCTATTAGCTGATTGCATCAGCCAATAGAAGCCAATAGGATTCTATCACCCAATCGGAATCTAAGGGACACCATCTTGGATGACATCACTTAAAGGTACCTTCATTCAGTAAGAAGACTCCGGATGAAGAGGTTGCTCTGCGTCGGATGTCTTGAGGATGGACCCGCTCCACGCCGGATGGATGAAGACTTCTGCCCGTCTGGAGGACCACTTTGCCTGGCTTGGATGAAGACTTCTACCAGCTTCGTTGAGGACTTCGGCCCGGCTTGGATGAAGACGTCTCCCGTTAAGTCGATCTTCAGGGGGTTAGTGTTAGTTTTTTTAAGGGTGTTTTGGGTGGGTTTTATTTTTAGGTTAGGGTTTGGGCTGCTAAAGTGCTAACTGCCCTTTTAAGGGCAATGCCCATCCAAATACCCTTTTCAGGGCAAAGGGGAGCTTAGTGTTTTTTTAGATAGTATATTATTTGGGGGGTTGGTTGTGTGGGTGGTGGGTTTTACTGTTGGGGGGGTTGTTTGTATTTTTTTTTACAGGTAAAAGAGCTGATTACTTTGGGGCAATGCCCCGCAAAAGGCCCTTTTAAGGGCTCTTGGTAGTTTAGTTTAGGCTAGTGTTTTTTTTTTATTTTGGGGGGCTTTTTTATTTTAATAGGGCTATTAGATTAGGTGTAATTAGTTTAAATATCTGTAATGTGTTTATTATTTTCTGTAATTTAGTGGGGTTTTTTTTGTACTTTAGCTAATTTAATTTAATTTAGGTAATTGTATTTAATATAGTTAATTTATTTAATTATATTGTAGTGTTAGGTGTTATTGTAACTTAGGTTAGGTTTTATTTTACAGGTAAATTTGTCTTTATTTTAACTAGGTAGTTATTAAATAGTTAATAACTATTTAATAAACTATTTATTTTAACTAGGTAGTTAATAACTATTCTACCTAGTTAAAATAAATACAAACTTGCCTGTAAAATAAAAATAAACCCTAAACTAGTTACAATGTAACAATTAGTTATATTGTAGCTAGCTTGGGGTTTATTTTATAGGTAAGTATTTATTTTTAAATAGGCATAATGTAGTTAATAATAGGAATATTTATTTAGATTTATTTAAATTATATTTAAGTTAGTGGGTGTTAGGTTTAGGGTTAGACTTAGGTTTAGGGGTTAATAACTTTAATATAGTGGCGGCGACGTTGGGGGCAGCAGATTAGGGGTTAATAAATGTAGGTAGGTTGTGGCGATGTTAGTGCGGAAGATTAGGGGTTAATAATATTTAACTAATGTTTGCGGGAGTGCAGCGATTTAGGGGTTAATGTGTTTATTATAGTGGCGGCGACGTTGGGGGCGGCAGATTAGGGGTTAAAAAGTGTAGATAGGTTGCGGCGACATTGGGGGTGGCAGATTAGGGGTTAATAAATATAATGTAGGTGTCTGCGATGTTGGGGGCAGCAGATTAGGAGTTCATAACTATAATGTAGGTGGCGGCGGTGTCCAGAGCGGCAGATTAGGAGTTAATAATATAATGTAGGTGTCTGCTATGTTGGGGGTGGCAGATTAGGGGTTAATAAGTGTAAGATTAGGGGTATTTAGACTCGGGGTTCATGTTAGGGTGTTAGGTGTAGAAATAACTTTTATTTCCCCATAGGAATCAATGGGCCTGCGTTAAGGAGTTTTACGCTGCTTTTTTGCAGGTGTTAGACTTTTTTTCAGCCAGCTCTCCCCATTGATTCCTATGGGGAAATCGTGCACAAGCATGTTACACCAGCTCACCGCTGACTTAAGCAACGCTGGTATTGGAGTGCGGTAATAATTTTGCTCAATGCTCACTTCTTGTCTTTTAACAATGGGTTTCTGTAAACTCGTAATACCAGCGCTGCAGGTAAGTGAGCGGGGAGACAAAACTGCTCGTTAGCACTGCACAGCCTCTAACGCAAAACTCGTAATCTAGGTGTTAGTATGGCTAAAATGTTGCCTATATATATTTACTTTAACAAACATTCTATGTGTAAGTGGTGCAGCATTAATTGTATCATAATTGATTAGCACACTGTAGTGCCAAAGTAGCAACATAGCAACAAGCCTGTCATTACAAAGTAAAAATAAAAATGTATTACATGGGGGGGCGGAGCCAGACGCCGGAGCGATAGGTCGCACAGAGAAAGAGCTCCAGCAAATATATTTTAATTCTATGGCTTTTCACACAATATAAGTATACCACTTTTGGGTTTTCACCTATTATAGAGGAGGAAGTCAATCTGCGATGCTTTTTATCGAACTTTAAAATACCATCTAAGAAAACTTTTTTTACGAGGCCACGAGGAGGTCTAGCCTAGAGATCTACACATATATTGAGGAACTCTCAGCGAGAGCAAAGGAGCCTGAAAATTGGGTTACTGCTTGTTGTATAAGGCACTGATCACAGCCAACAGAGATTCAACTGAGCCTCAAATCAGTATCCCCTGGAGCCAGTTTCCCTCACTCAAAATGGAGCCCCATACTTTACTACAAGCAATCAGTCTTATGCTACGACAATATCGAGAGGACTTTACAGCTTCGATTGAGGCTGCATTTCATCCTCCTATCACTAATACACCTGCCATGCTCTCTGGAGATAATGCTACTAACGAAACTCGAGACAGCATTATTTTAGGTTCCTACCAACCACAATCTTGTACGACGAATCTTCAACTACAGAGGTGCACTAGCTTAGCGACAAAAGATTGCAGTCACCCACCAGTCATTGCTGACCTATCTCAAGATGCTGCAATAGACCTGGACTCTGCCAGCACAGATTCAAAAATGGAGCGGTCACTTGCTTCTTGGCGGCGACCTGAGGAGGAAAAGAACCAGGTATCATGGGAATTCCCTAGGGCTTCACAGCAGATTACTAATGAGTGCCGACCTCGGCAGTCCAAGAATACAAGTCCGTTTGCCTGTGGTTTTCCCGTTCGTTTGTGCAGGCACGCCTATGCAGATAGCCCTACTTTATCTTAACCTTTTTTACACGGAACCAACTACGCGGAAAGACTTACCTAGAGGTAATCAGCACCATAGACGCTTATCATCCTCGGCACCAGGCGACTTCAAAATAGGCATTGGCTAAACTTATTACAAGACTATACTTCCTCCTTTTACTTGCTTAGTAGCAGGCTGTTATACTTGAATTTGTTTACTTTGTGTTTATTTACTGAGGCCAAAACGGTTCTTGGCTATACATTTTGGTTTTAACCTTATGCTGTATTGTTAGCTTTGTCATATAGACCTAGGAGCTAGTTTCTGTACTATGGGTGTTCTCGCTTCTAAATTTACATAATTTCCATTAGAATGTCACATGCACATTTTTACAACTAAGCTATAGCAGGGTCTAGTTTATCATGTTCTCCTCTGGCAATAGATGTGTGTTATTGATATGACCTTCCTGTCCCTGGGTGGTGGGCCCACATTCAGGTGACATAGTATTTCTGTACAGAGGGGAAACATTTAACTGTTTAATTAATTACCCTGACATTTATCTGCTCATATTTTGTCCTCAACTTGTATAGCCTAGCTAATACCCTATTCCTTAATGTCCATTGAAGTCTTATGATTTTGGTGGACGTCACTTTTATCCTGGTAGCCCCGTTCACCTACTAGTCAGTATCTTAGCCAACACATGCCCAGATTTTAATGTAAAGTACACTGCACCATCCTCACCTTACGTTACAAGCTGAAGTCTGTGCGGTTGGTTTTTTCACATTCCCTCAATTAGTTAAATATGATATCACAAGCCGAATTCAGGTCTTTAGGTTGAAAGGCACTTGGAGAGCACTCATACTCTATTTTGTCATCTTAATTCTGACCCCTCACACATATACCACATATAATGTTTAATAAAATATCAGTCATCATAGACTCCATGACAGAGAAGGAAATGGACAGAGACACAGAGCACTAGCCGCAATTCAGATATAAACAGTCCAAACCTATTTGGTGAGCCAATCTGCGAGATTGCTCACTGCTTTAACCCTTTACATAGAGCAAGTATTGTTTGCTACTGTTCACTGGCATGTTTATTAAAGCTGGGACTACACTAATATGATTACTATTGTTTTACACTTAAGCAATGCTTTCCATGTATCCTTTAACAGACCGTGTTATAGTTATAAGTTACCCTAAGGTCTATACTAGCTTTCCCTTAGAATTCAGTGTTAAAGTGCAATTTATTTTTTTAAGCTGGTTAAACATTTTTTGTCATTAGCTGCAATTTTAGTTATGGAGATGTGTAAGTTATATATGTTTTCTCACAAGCCACTTGTAAGCTTATTTGTGTGTTTTAAGTATTATCTCCCCACAGGATTTAAAGGACCAGTCAATACAGTAGATTTGCATAATCAACAAATGCATGATAAGAAGACAATGCAAAAGCACTTAGTCTGAACTTCAAATGAGTAGTAGATTTTGCAAAGAAGAATTGCAAAGTTATGTCTATTTCCACTCCCCCTGTATCATGTGACAGCCATCAGCCAATCACAAATGCATATACGTATATGCTGTCAATTCTTGCACATGCTCAGTAGGAGTTGGTGACTCAAAAAGTGTAAATATAAAAAGACTGTGCACATTTTGTTAATGGAAGTAAATTGGAAAGTTGTTTAAAATTGCATGCTCTATCCGAATAATGAAGTTTAATTTTGACTTGAGTGTCCCTTTAAGTAACATATGAAGACTGGGATGTCTGATGCATGGGAGAATACTTAGTAATGTGGTTAGAACCCTATCCCTATAATTTGTTAAATAAGCTGGCTCTCATCAAATAGGAATCATTAGCCTGAGAAGTTAGCGAATTTGTAAGTTCAGACTATTTTTTCTACACGGTGGGCATTAACTTCATAATTCAAGCAGCTAAGGGAGGCTAAGCAGGCGATTATCAGGAGCTACATACTCACAAATATAATATATGTTTCCTACCTGTATAAATATAACGCTGTCCTGCAAGTTATATTCAGTTGCTGTTATATATGTCCTTTTTCCTTAAAGAATACTACTTCCGTTATCTTGCCTTATCTTTTTTAGCATCCTAATGTTTCAAGATATTAGCCCTCTTGGATATAGCTCCATATTTTTCATCCCCCTCAAAGTATGTATAGTAGGATCTTCTGTCATACTTATATAACCACCTCCGCCCCCCCCCCCCACCAAAATAAACCTCGTAGTCTAGGAGGGTTAAATATGCGGCTTATCTAGCCTATGCCGCACCCTCACAACCTTTTATATTACCTACAAATTGGGTATGCTAAATATTTTATCCATCCTACCTTGAGTAAGAAAGAAATTTCAAGTTAATTTGTTATGCATACTATAAAGCATTATAAAAATGAGGTTTATCATTTGAGTTCCATAAGGGGTCTCCTGGATTTGAAATCGCCTTCTTTTGCTTAACTATTTTTGTCTATGTTTGAAGGTCCTAGAGTGTCCTATTGTGTCATCTAGAAGGTCCCTTGGCGACTGACATTTCATCTGAATAATGTTCACATGGTATATATATTATCAGCTCTGTGTTTTGTTTTTAGAATTCATTTTTATTGTTTGTACTCCCTGTAAAACCGATATCTTACCTCATGTGACATAAGAATCTATTCATGTGATGTTGTATGTCTCTAAAAAAACCTCCAAAAAAATGTATTGAGTTAAATATCTCTGAAATTACACCTAGCTGCTAATGAGCTGACTCCGAAAACTACCATAAACCCTAACTATTGCCAACCTGGTCCCACAAACCACAAGTAACCCTAACTACAATTCCAGCTAGCCAGGTCCAGAAATGTTAAGTTTTCCCCTTGGCAATGCAACCATCACTCAAATTACCTTACTTTTTCATGATCCTTTTTAATGGTTGGCGATCGTCTACTAAATACCCACATGTACACCTCCACCAGAAACACCCCCTAACTGTAAAAACCCTATACATGATTCTTCCATTAGTAAACTAACCACACAATCCACAACCACAAGTTAAAAATCAAACAATACTTAACCCCTACATAATTCCTCATTTCAGCCATCCACTAAACTTTATCTTTTGTACTTCCCCTATCACCTTTAACAAAGTTTTAGAGTTCTTTTAATTATGTGACCATTTATTTCATTTGGGAGGTTATTTATTTTGATAGGAGAATTACAACTACCATTTAAAGTGACCTCACTTGAAGTCTAGCTGAAGAACATTCTTGTGCAAGCTCTTTCATTGAGATGTAGTTTCTTTTTCCTTTGCTTATCTCTGTGGTCTCTGTCTCCTCAGGGATTTTATTCCTGTAATGTATAAAAATTAAAGTAAGCAGATTAATGAATCAGAATTGCAGTATGCAGGCTCGTTGTTTTCTTATAGGTTAGTTTTTCCTCTCAAACATATCCTCTGCACTTTAACCCATATATCAGAATATACTCGACTGTAGCTCTTTAGCACAAAGTTAAATAGTCTGGCACTATTTTATTGGATTTTTAATTGGCTTCAATGTCATAAATGATATTGAGATTTGGAAGCCGATTAATGTTGTGATTTAAAGGGCCATGATACCCAAATGTTGAAACACTTAAAAGTGATACAGCATAGCTGTAAAAAGCTGACTAGAAAACATCACCTGAACATCTTTATGTAAAAAAGAAAGATATTTTACCTAAAAATTCCTCAGTAGTCACATCCCATTGTAAAGGACTTCTACGCAGCAAATCGGTATGTCTGTCCTGGGACAGCTAAGGGAGTGAGCTTTCGTGCACACTCATCTTATTTTCCTATTCAGTTTAAGGAAGTTTACTATGAAATCTCATCAGAGTTAAGTCAAATCTCATGAGATCACAGTAAAAGAGTTCATTACCTCAGCACTGTTGATGCTGATTGGCTGCTGTTCATTTCTTCTTTTTTTACCTGCAGCTGGGCAGCAGCTGAGTATAACTTTTTACACAGGACTTACTCTGCTGAGCTGAGGAAGTTGTGAGGTCAAATATCTTTCTTTTTTACATAGAGATGCTCAGGTGATATTTTTCCTGTCAGCTTTTTACAGTTATACTACATTAGTTTCAAGTGATTTAGTATATGAGTATTATGATGGGAGTGGGAAGTGACGTCACTGGATGGGGGCGTGATTAGGGTTATTATTGTCTATGTCGGAGTTACCAAGTTAGATGTGTTGTACAAGCTGTTTACTTCTATGCTCTACAATAAAATAGCGTTGCACCTTCTATGCTGTATCCTGCATCTCATGACATTGTGTCAGAATACTTGCCTGCGTTTGTTTCCTGATTAATGACAATGTTGAAGTTTACCCCACCTGAGCCTTTTGATTTCTCTCAGCCTGCAGCTTGGCCCACATGGCATCAGCGGTTTCAAAGCTTCAGGATTGCTTCCAAGCTGGACAAGGAGAGTGGTGAAGTACAAGTTAATTCTCTTTTATACTCTATGGGGAAAGATGTGGAGCCAGTGTTCAATGCCTTTACTTTCCAAGAAGGGGAAGAATTTGACTTTGAAATAGTTATGAATAAATAAGTGCCCACTTTGTACCCAAAAGAAATATGATTCATGAGAGGGCTTGTTTTCACAAACGTGCTCAGCGTGTGGGAGAATCTGTGGAGTCATTTGTGCGCAGCCTGTATGAACTAGCTGAATTCTGTGAGTTTGGTGTTGCTAAAGAGGAGCAAATCAGAGAACGAATAGTCATAGGAATTGCAGATGCTGAAGTCTCACTGAAGCTACAGTTGGAGGCTGATTTAACATTGGGTGGGGCTATTAGGATGGCCCGTCTGTCAGGGTTTTTTCCCTGTTTTGTTTGCCATGTGCTGCTGGCAGCCATTTTACTCACCTCTCTTGCTGACTCTGGTGCATACTGTGTGATGCTGCTCATTTCCTGCACTTCCTTTTATGGCCAGACTGGTGTACATCATCCGTGTGATACAGGATGCAGTCTCAGAATTGTGATGTCATCACTTATTATTTAAAGGGCCTCTGTTCAGTATGCTTTGCCTTTGCGTTGTCTCAGACCTGTTTGTGAGAGCTCCTGTGTATTACCTGGCTGTCTGATGTCCCTCCTGGTTCCTGATCCCTGGCTTGTTCCTGACTCTGTTGTTCTCCTTGTTCCTGATTCCGGCTCATCTTACTACTCGCTTTGGCTCCTTACTCGGTTTGTCTGACTATTCGCTTTGGCTCCTGACTCGGCTCGTCTGACTACCAGCTCGGTTTTGATTCCTGGCTTGTTATTTGACTTGTGGACTTTTTATTATTTTTTGCTATTAATAAAGGTGTAATTATGTTTGCATTTCTCGTCTCAGTCTGATTCTTGGCATCCTGACATTACACAAGGGCCATGAATCTTGATGGTGCTAATAATCCACCTTTACCTGCCATAATTTCCAGGATGGATGAACTGGATCACCGCTTGGATCAATTTGCACTAGCCCTGCAAACCCTGCTGACGCGCACTACACATTTGGACCAAAGTGTCCCGCAAGTTATGGCTGCTCCTGTTTCTGCTGCTGCATCTTGTTCTACCAGGAGCATGTCCGGTTCTGCACCTCTACCTCAGCGATATGGAGGCGATCCTAATATGTGCAATTATGAAATTGGTGACAGGGAATTACTGGCCATAATTTTGGCACTCAAGGAATGGAGGCATCTACTCGAGGGTACTAGCGTGCCAGTGCTCATTCTTACGGACCACAAAAAGTTAACTTATCTATCTGAAGCAAAACATTTTTTGCCCGTCAGGCCAGATGGGCGCTATTTTTGTCTTGGTTTAATTATGTGGTCTTCTACCTGCCTGGTAGTAAGAATGTTAGGGCTAATGCCCTCTCTCAACAATTTTCGCCTCTGTCCAAGGAGGAGTCTGTACCTACTCCAGTTATATCTCTTGACCATATTTTGGCTACAATACGTACTAATTTGACTTCTCCCTTGGGGGGAGGAGATCCTGGCTGCATAAACCAATGCACCTCCTAGAGAAACCTAGTGGTAAGTGTTTTGTTCCTGAGAATCTTCGAACTAAACTTTTGCACACTTACCACTATCCTAAAGCCGCAGGTCACCCAGGCAACAACCAAATGATTTGGTCTGTAACTCGACAATTCTGGTGGCCAGGTCTTCATTCTGATGTTGCTGCGTATGTTGCCTCCTGCGCAGTTTGTGCACAAAATAAGACTCCTCGACGTCTTCATGTGGGTCTTCTTCAACCTATTGCTAATGGTGAGTGTCCTTGGACACATCTTTCCATGGACTTATTGTCGAGCTCCCTGTTTCCAATGGTAATACTGTTATCCTTATGGTGGTTAACCGTTTTTGTAAAATGTCACATTGCATTCCCTTGAAGAAGTTGCCTACTGCTCAGGAGCGTGCTTCGATTTTTGCCCGGCAGGTCTTCCGTTTACATGGGTTACCCGAGGAGATAGTGTCGGACCGGGGTAGCCAGTTTGTCTCCAGATTTTGGCGTTCCTTTTGTGCTCAAATGGGGATCCAGCTTTCCTTCTCCTCGGCATATCACCCTCAATCCAATGGGGCTGCGGAACGGTCTAATCAAGCTCTGGAACAGTTCCTCCATTGCTATGTCTCAGATCACCACAATAATTGGTCTGAACTGTTACCTTGGGCAGAGTTTGCTCGTAATAGTGCTATTAATGCTTTCTCCAAGTTATCCCCGTTCATGGCGAATTATGGGTTTCAACCATCCTTGTTGCCCGATTCATTCATGTCTCAGGGTATTCTGGCTTTGGAGGAGCATCTCCGGCAACTCCGTTCCACGTGGGTGCAGATTCAGGATTGCCTTCATCGTTCTATGCAGCACCAAAAGTTCCAGGCTGATCGTAGGCGTCTGCCCGTGCCTTCCTACCAGGTTGGTGAGGGAGTTTGGCTATCCTCCCTCAACTTGAACCTTTATGTGCCTTCCAATAAACTGGCTCCCCGTTATGTTGGTCCTTTTCAAATACTCTAACGGGTCAATCCTGTGGCCTATGCTCTTGACCTTCCTCCTGCAATGCGCATCTCCAATGTTTTTCATGTCTCCCTCTTGAAACCATTGGTTTGTAATCTGTTTACCACTGTGTTGCCTCGTCCCCGTCCTATCTTTCTTGACAACCATGAGGAGTATGAGTGTTCGTGGGTTCCCTCCTCTGATGTTCATGCTCCCGCCCTCCTCCATCCCTTCCATGCCCGTTTCCTCAATAAGTCTTTTGTCCTCCCACGGGGGAGGGGTCATTGAGGGGAGGGTACTGTCAGGGTTTTTTCCCTGTTTTGCTTGCCATGTGCTGCTGGCAGCAATTTTACTCACCTCTCTTGCTGACTCTGGTGCATACTGTGTGATGCTGCTCATTTCCTGCACTTCCTTTAATGGCCAGACTGGTGTACATAATCTGTGTGAGACAGGATGCAGTCTCAGAATTGTGATGTCATCACTTATTATTTAAAGGTCCTCTGTTCAGTATGCTTTGCCTTTGCGTTGTCTCAGACCTGTTTGTGAGAGCTCCTGTGTATTACCTGGCTGTCTGACGTCCCTTCTGGTTCCTGATCTCTGGCTTGTTCCTGACTCTGCTGTTCTCCTTGTTCCTGATTCCGGCTCATCTGACTACTCACTTTGGCTCCTGACTCAGCTCGTCTGACTACCAGCTCTGGTTTTGATTCCTGGCTTGTTATTTGACTTGTGGACTTTTTATTATTTTTTGCTATTAATAAAGGTGTGATTATTTTTGCACTGCTTATCTCAGTCTGATTCCTGGCATCCTGACACCGCCAGAGTGAACTGGCGAAAAAGCAAAGTGCTGATCTGAGGTCTGAGAGTATTGTGGATGAAGTGCAGCAGTTCAGGAGAGCTGCTAGTTAAAGGCACAGTGTGAGCGGTAGACCAAGGGCAACAGATAGACCCAGAAGGGGATGGGCGCAGCATGCTCGCTGCACGTGGTGTAACTGTACCCATGATCAGAGTGTCGTATGCCCTGCTAAAGACAAAAGATGTAGAAAATGTAACCGAATGGGCCATTTTGAAGTGGTGTGTAAAACTGAATACATTAAAGAGATGCAGGTGGATAGTGACCAGGAGGGTCAAGAAGTGTCCTTTGTTGGGTCTGTTGTTGAACTGTCTGGTTCAGATGAAGATTGGCAGGTTACTCTTACTGTAATGGGAGCTAAAGTTGCCTTTAAGATTGACACAGGAGCAGACATCACTGTTATGTCCCTTGCAGCATTCATAAAACTGCCTCAACAGCCTCAGCTGGCGAAAGTTACAACAAAACTTCATAGTCCTGGTGGCCGCATTGATTGTGCAGGGAAATTTCTTGCCAGCTGCGAGTACAAGTAGAGGAAATTCACCATGTGGGTACATGTGATTAGAGGTCAGTGTGTTAACAACCTATTGAGCAAAAAAGCAACCTGTGGTTTGGGCCTGGTCACCAGAGTGAATGAGATTTCAGAAGACATGTTTGGTGAATTGGGCCTACTGAATTGTAACCCAGTCCGAATATCACTTAAAGGTGACGCAGTCCCATACAGCATTACCACTCCTCGTAGAATTCCATTCCTGCTCATGCATCAAGTGAAGAAGAAACATCTGTGTATGAAGAATATGGGAGTCATTAAAGAGGTTGTTGAAGCAACTGACTGGTGTGCCTCTATTATGCCTGTTTCGAAGAAAACCGGGAAGGTACGCATCTGCGTAGACTTGAAAAGGCTGAATGAGGCGGCGAAGAGAGAGAGATATGTGCTGCCGACACTTGAATACATAGCTCTGAAATTGGCTGGGACGAAGTTCTTCTCTACACTGGATGCTTCTAGCAGCTTCTGGCAGATACCTCTAGATCCAAAGTGCCGAAAACTGACTACCTTCATTACACTGGTAGGTCGGTTTTGCTTCTGCAGACTCTCCTTCGGGATATACTCTGCTCCTGAAATCTTTCAAAGAGAGATGAGTTCTCTCCTAAGGAACCATGAGGGCACGGCAGTCGTCATGGATGACATTTTGGTGTATGGGTCTACATTGAAAGAACATGATCAGCAATTGAGCTGTGTGCTGCAGACCATTAGAGAGTCCAGGCTGAAATTAAATAAGGAGAAATGCCATTTTAGGAAAGCTGAATTATGTTACTTTGGGCATATCATCAATGGGGATGGCATCAAGCTGGACCCTGATAAAATCCATGCTATTGAACAGATGAAAAGATCTTCTGATGTACATGCATGAGCTGAGACAAATATTGGGCCTCGTAAATTATGCGGGCAGGTTCCTTCCAGATTTATCCACAATACTACATACTATCACAGAGTTGCTAAAGAAAGATGTTGCCTAGGTCTAGGGACCTTCACAGGAAGAATCCTTTGTGCAGGTTAAATCCCTGCTGGGGTCTGCCCCCCTGTTGGGGTTCTATGACCCTTCCAAAAAGACTGTGGTTAGTGCTGATGCGAGCAGTTATGGGTTAGGGGCTGCCCTCCTGCAGTTGAATGAGAACAAACTACAGCCTATCGCCTACTGTTCCCGTACACTGACGGCTGCTGAGTCGAAGTGCTCCCAAATTGAGAAAGAGTGCCTGGCTGCAGTTTGGGCATGTGAGCGCTTCCAGCATTACCTGGTGGGTTTAGAAATTTAGTCTGGGGACTGACCATAAACCGCTAGTCCCTCTAATCAACTCCTATGATATTGACAAAACATCCCTAAGATGCCAGAGACTTCTGATGAGGCTGCTCAGGTTCAACGTTCAGGCAGTGCATGTGACGGGGAAACAACTGGTAGTGGCAGATACACTTTCTAGGCTCCCGCTGGCTGCTGCTGAAGAATCTTCAACGGAATAAGATGTGAAGGTGTATGTAGATTCAGTTCTTGCATCCAAATCCATTTCATCAGGGAAGCTAGAGCAAATAAGAAAGGAGACATATTTAGATACTGACCTTCAAGAAGTTATTAAGTACATAAAAGAAGGTTGCCCGAGAGCCGGGCAGCCTGGATGTCTTTAAGTTCTTACCAGTCAGAAAGGTTGCAGCTCATGGAGCTGGTTGGGTTGGTGCTGTTCCAGGACCGCATTGTTATTCCTGTTAGCATGCGGCAGGAGATGTTAAGCAGGATTCATGATGGCCACTTGGGCATTACAAAGTGCAGAGAAAGGGCAGCTACGGCAGTATGGTGGCCTGGGATCAGTTCCGACATCGCAAGCCATGTGTCAAAATGTGTCTTTTGCTGGGAACGCCGGCCTATTCAGAGAAGGGAGCCCTTGATTTCTACTCCGCTGCCTGCAGGCCCATGGCAGAAAATAGCTGCTGATTTGTACGAACTGCACGGGAAAAAGTACCTAGTCGTGATTGACTACTATTCCAGGTATTTGGATATTGCACCCTTGAATGAGATCAAAAGTCAAGCCGTTATCACTCATCTCAAGAGCTTGTTCGCCCAGTGGGGCATACCAATGGAGTTAGTGAGTGATAACGGAATGCAGTTTTATTCCACTGAGTTCAGTTCTTTCAGCAGTGTATATAATTTTGTCCATTCTACGTCGAGTCCACATTACCCGCAGGCCAATGGAATGGCTGAAAGGGCAGTTCAAACAACAAAGTTCATTTTGAAGCAATCTGAGCCGTACCTAGCCCTCTTGTCCTATAGGGCAACTCCCATTCAAGCCACAAGCTTTACCCCGGTACAGCTGATGCTAGGTCATCAGATTTGCACCACTTTACCCTCTGTGGGTGTCTTCCAGCCAACTAGATCTGTTCCTCGGGACGAGGTCCTTAGGAGGGATGAAGAGGCTAAAAGGGGCTATTGATTCTTCTACGACAGGAAACACTCTGGGATGCCCTTGCAGGAGCTGAATGAGGGCAAAGTGTCAGAGTTAAATTGGATGATGAGAAGAAATGGAAGATGCCTGCTACGGTAATTGGACACTCCAGAACCAAGGTCTTAGGTTCAGCCAGTACCTGAGAGTTTAGGACTAGATGCTTCAGTACCACTGCCAATTGGATCCCCTGTTTTAAGAGGGGTGCCTTCCCCTCAGCAAGATCACAGCTGGGATACTTCTTTGCTTCCAGCAGACTCTCAATCACCTTTTTCTGTATCATAGGACAGTTCATGTAAAATGACATCAAGTGGAAGAGTGGTAAAACTTCCAGCCCGATATCGGGATTAGCACTATAGAGCAGTGACCGGAAGTATGGTCAGAATAATCCCATGGTCACTGTGGACTAGGGTAGTCTACCCCAATGTTCAAGTCAGGATTGTATTTCATGTTGCGTATATATATATATATATATATATATATATATATATATATATATATATATATATATATATATATACAGTGGGGCAAAAAAGTATTTAGTCAGTCACCAGCTGTGCAAGTTCTCCCACTTAAGAAGATGAGAGAGGCCTGTAATTGTCATCATAGGTATACCTCAACTATGAGAGACGAAATGTGGAAACAAATCCAGACAATCACATTGTCTGATTTGGAAAGAATTTATTTGCAAATTATGGTGGAAAATAAGTATTTGGTCAATATCAAAAGTTCATCTCAATACTTTGTTATATATCCTTTGTTGGCAATGACAGAGGTCAAATGTTTTCTGTAAGTCTTCACAAGGTTGTCACACACTGTTGCTGGTATGTTGGCCCATTCCTGCATGCAGATCTCCTCTAGAGCTGTGATGTTTTGGGGCTGTCGCTGGGCAACACGGACTCCAAAGGTTTTCTATGGGGTTGAGATCTGGAGACTGGCTAGGCCACTCCAGGACCTTGAAATGCTTCTTACGAAGCCACTCCTTCATTGCCCAGGCGGTGTGTTTGAGATCATTGTCATGCTGAAAGACCCAGCCACGTTTCATCTTCAATGCCCTTGCTGATGGAAGGAGGTTTGTACTCAAAATCTCACGATACATGGCCCCATTCATTCTTTCATGTACACGGATCAGTCGTCCTGTTCCCTTTGCAGAGAAACAGCCCCAAAGCATGATGTTGCCACCCCCATGCTTCACAGTAGGTATGGTGTTCTTTGGTTGCAACTCAGCATTCTCTCTTCCCCAAACACGACGAGTTGTGTTTCTACCAAACAGTTCTACTTTGGTTTCATCTGACCATATGACATTCTCCCAATCCACTTCTGGATCATCCAAATGCTCTCTAGCATACTTTAGACGGGCCAGGACATGTACTGACTTAAGCAGGGGGACACATCTGGCACTGCAGGATCTGAGTCCCTGGCGGCGTAGTGTGTTACTGATGGTAGTCTTTGTTACGTTGGTCCCAGCTCTCTGCAGGTCATTCACTAGGTCCCCCTGTGTGGTTCTGGGATGTTTGCTCACCGTTCTTGTGATAATTTTGACCCCACAGGGTGAGATCTTGCGTGGAGCCCCAGATCGAGGGAGATTATTAGTGGTCTTGTATGTCTTCCATTTTCTAATTATTTCTCCCACAGTTGATTTCTTCACACTAAATTGCTTGCCTATTGCAGATTCAGTCTTCCCAGCCTGGTGCAGGTCTACAATTTTGTTTCTGGTGTCCTTCGACAGCTCTTTGGTCTTCACCATAGTAGAGTTTGGAGTGTGACTGTTTGAGGTTGTGGACAGGTGTCTTTTATACTGATAACAAGTTCAAACAGGTGCCATTAATACAGGTAATGAGTGGAGGACAGAGGAGCCTCTTAAAGAAGAAGATACAGGTCTGTGAGAGCCAGAAATCTTGCTTGTTTGTAGGTGACCAAATACTTATTTTCCACCATAATATGCAAATAAATTATTTCCAAATCAGACAATGTGATTGTCTGGATTTGTTTCCACATTTTGTCTCTTATAGTTCAGGTATACCTATGATGAAAATTACAGGCCTCTCTCATCTTCTTAAGTGGGAGAACTTGCACAATTGGTGGCTGACTAAATACTTTTTTGCCCCACTGTATATATGTATATATTCCCTTTAACTTGTCATTTGTTGTATACTAAACAAAACTATTTCTGTATGCTTCTTGTATACCTTTTTATTTGATGTATTCAAAGGAAACAAAAAATGTATGCTTTGTCCTTTGAAAAGGGGGAGGATGTGATGAGAGTGGGAAGTGACGTCACTGGATAGGGGCGTGGTTTAGGGTTATTATTGTCTATGTGTAAGGTTACCAAGTTAGATGTGTTGCACAAGCTGTTTACTTCTATGCTCTGCAATAAAATAGCGTTGTACCTTCTATGCTGTGGAACATATTATTTACTATGGTAGATATATTGACAACCTGCTGGTGGTGTGGGATGGAGATGTGGAACTTGCTAAAGATTTTGTCAATAATATCAACGACAATAATATGAATCTTAAATTCACTTCACAGCTTAGCCCTGATCACATAGAGTTTTTGGATGTTGACATCACAGTTAATACAGCACAAAAAATTATCAATACTTCGGTGTATAGAAAACCCACAGGGGGGAATACTATATTAAATTACAAATCTAGTCATCCACAACATGTCAAGAAAGCTATCCCTAAGGGACAGTTTATTAGAACCAAGAGACTCTGTTCAGACAGACAAACTTTTGAAACGCAATGTCAAATACTAGAGGATAGACTCTTGCAAAGAGACTATCCTCTACCATTGTTGAGAAAAACCAAAGAAGATGTGGAAAAAATTCCAAGGGATAATTTGTTGGTGTACAAACACAAAACTAACAAACAAAGCGATACCAGACAAAATAAACAAAAGGAGAGTAAACTTGTGTTCAGTACACCGTACAGTTTAGAATATCACAAAATTTGTGATATTATCAAACAATCACTACCAATACTGGCCACTGATACAAATTTAGTACACATAGCCACGGAGGGTTGCAGATACGTAGCAAGAAAAAGTAAGACTATCGGAAACATTATAGCACCCTCTGATCTTGCTAATGTTAATACACGCACCTGGCTACCACAAAGATTTGTTTTTTTCAAATGTAGGACACAAAGGTGTAAAACCTGCAGTCACGTAGTGGAAGGAGCAAACTTTACCTCTACATCAACAAATCGTACATATAATATTAGATACAATCTAAACTGTAAATCCAACCATGTGATTTACCTGCTGACCTGCAGGGAGTGTAATATACAATATGTCGGGAAAACCAAACGACTTGTCAGGGACAGAGCCCAGGAGCATGTCAGGGACATTAAAGACCCAGACATTTTTACTCCTGTAGCCAGACACTTCAAATCTGAACATTCGGGCAATGCTGCCCTTTTGTCTATACAGGCAATTGACCACGTACCACCACACAAAAGGGGTGGCGATAGAATCCAAAGGCTGGACTATAAGGAAGCCCAATGGATTTTTCTACTCAATACAAGACATCCATATGGCATTAACAAAGAAAGTGATGTCAACCTTTTTATTTAATCTAGAATCATATTCCCTTTTTGTTATGCCATTCAATTGGGCCATACCATGTAAAAGTGTAACATTCAAAACCTAGTAATGTATGCAGTCTATAAAGTTACACATAACTAACTATCAAAATATAATACATTAACCTAGGACAGTGTAAGTAGGGGGTGGCACTATTAGTACATTAGAATAACTTGCACTTATATATTTAGGATCTTTTGTCTATATCTCTATTCCTCTTTTCCAATCCCTATAGGGTACTATTAATAGAAATAGTAAAAGAATGAGTTGAGAACACATATACATCCTTATTTTTCTTAGCACTTTCTAATAGAACTAAGTTTAGATTTCTAACAAATATTTGTTGCCTTTCATATTTATGTGCTTAGAATTTAGCTCTTTGTGTTCCCTCATAGCACCCACCCTCACTCTGTCATTAGTTTAGCCTAAACACCTAAGTCAACAGGACAATAAGGGGTTAATATTTGTTTTTAATTAATGTGTGTTGTTCCTTTAAATAGGAGTAACAGTGGCAGCAACAACATAGCAGTGAACAAGTGTGCTGAAGACACACAAAACATGTCTGCTGTGCTGCACTGTTACCCTTTTTTGCCAGTGTATGCTTTCGCTTTGAGCCACGGCTCTACTTGTTTTTAATAAAGCCTTTTTACTTTTAACTTTTTTTTTGTACTGTCCCCTTTTTACTCATTGGGATTGAGTAGGTTTGTAGCCCTGTAGCCGCAATAAAACTTTTTGCACTGTTTACTTCTATGCTCTGCAATAAAATAGCGTTGTACCTTCTATGCTGTGTCCTGCATCTCATGACAAGTATTATGTCCCTTTAAAGCAGGCACTGTTTCTCTCACCTTCATATTTGAGAGGCCAATATGTAATTAGTGTCATAAATTGCCCTTCACAATTGAGTATCAGTATCAGTCATTTTTCTTTTTAGTTTTTATGAAGAAAACAAAACAAGTTAAAACTCATAATTGAGATTTTGAGAATAAAAACAAAACAAAACAGATTTAGGCCTCAAGGGAGATGGGATGGAAGCTGGTTTGACAGAAACACTTATATAAGATTTTCTTAAACAATCCAGTGACAATTGCTCATTTAAAATTTAAAGCAATTCTAATCTAGTTTAGTGTGTCAGAGACTCTCATTTATGCAGTATGTTCATTATACTGAATCCTATATCAATAAGCAGTGGAAATGAAAGAAGTATGAGTATGCAACCCCTTTATATTCCTCATAAGATATGAGGTTTAAACAGTGGGAAGTAAACAACTCATTTGAGATTTAACAAATTGCTTCTCTTCTGTTTTAAAATATCTTTTCACATAATGATCTTTTAGAATTTGCTAATGATAACATGCAATTAAATTAATTATATTGTTTTTTTACACCTGCAAACCACACAGAGAATATGTGAAAAAAACGAGTTTATTCAACTGATTGAACATATAGGCACCTATTATCTAAACACCTGACTGGTTAAAGATTTCTAGAAAGGCCATTGAACATTGGAATCGGAATACCTGAATCCTTAATAATAACAAACAAATACAGAATAAACAATTTGATATAGCAAATTCAAATGGTTACTCAAAAATTGCAAAACGGATTAAGAAAATAAGCTGTTTTTTTTTATTCATGTAAGCAAGGATGTGCTAAGCATAATTATAGGAGGCTTTATCACAAGAGTTAAAAGAAATGACTAATCCACTCAGATGCTCGAAATGACAGCTGTTAAAACCAACAGCTCTCTTTTGTAGTAATCTCGCTGCTGCATTGTATAGATAAATATGTATTTTTTTTTAAATAACTGTACATTACAGTTTATGAATATGAGTTTCTGATGAATACTGTGAAAACATTTGAAATAATTTTATTAGCAACAAATGTATTACATTACTTATTAATATAAAGGTCATGGCTATATTTGTTTAAATATAGATAACATTAAAGTGACATGAAAGTCAAAATTAAACTGTTATGATTCAGATAGAGACTTTTCCATGTACCTCGTTTATAAAAATTGACTTGTTAAAAATCATGCATAGGTTTTCTCAGGAGCAGCAATTTACTACAGGGAGCTAGCTCGTGATTGGAGATTACGCACACATATATCGCTTGTCATTGGATCACCAGATGTGTTCAGCTAGGTCTGTAGAGCTAACTTTAACTATGTGTTTAATCCCTTTGTAGGGGTAAAACACAGTTATGTGCAAGCAATTATTCAGTTATAAAATGTACTAACACTTTAGAGCATTCTATTTTTGCTTGTTTATGTTCCTTTTGACCATATTAGGATGGACCCACAGCAGTGTCATATAACTCTGAAATGTGACTTTAGCTTCGGATTGTGGTGAACATTTCAAATATATTTTAACATACAAGTAAATTGTGTTTAATAAAGGTGTAAATAATTTATATATTGTTACAATATGTAAATAAATGATGCGCAATATGTGCTCCTTCATTGTACACATAGTTTACAATAATGTTTAACTGATGTAGGAATAATTAGTCTCATCTCCACAGAACAAAAAAAAATACAATAAAACTAACTGGTACCTTTTGAAATTATTTGTTTATGTTTAGTTAATTCTTAAGGATTCAACCTATTGAATTAAAGGGAAATATGTTATTAAAAATAGTGTTGCTTTAAGAAATGTATACAGCATTCCCCCACACAATTGTGTTTTTTACAACGTGCTTTAAACTATTCAATGAGAGAAACTATATCATTTTTACTTTCCAAACTGCTTTTTAGCAGGACTCATATAACGTACATTTTTGTTTGAAATCAACTACGTGATTTCAGAGCTCAGTAGTCAGGTGCATAGTAGAATACATACCTGACAATTGATCAAAATATGCCATCAAAATAAAAACATAGATATTAGATTGTGTGATGAAGATTTGGGTATCAAGTATCAAGACCAATGTGTGAGATTGGCAACATCAAGATTCAAAATAACCAGGATTGCAAAAAGACTAAATGCTTTATTTTGGCTTTTATCTATTTTAGTTGCAGTGCAAAGAGCAAGTGTATCTATGTTAGTTGCTGCACAGAGAGCAAAAGCATTAAAGAGACAGTCTAGTCAAAAATAAACTTTTATGATTCAGATAGGGCATGTGATTTTAATCAACTTTTCAATTTACTTTTATCATCAATTTTGCTTTGCTCTTTTGGTATTCTTAGTTAAAAGCAAAACCTAGGTAGGCTCATATGCTAATTTCTAAGCCCTTGAAGGCCACCTCTTATCTGAATGCATTGTGACATTTTAACAACTAGAGGGCGTTAGTTCAAGTGTGCCATATAGATAACATTGTGCTCATGCTTGTGGGGTTACCTAGGAGTCAGCACTGATTGGCTAAAAGAACTGAAATACGGGGGCAGTCTGTAGAGGCTTAGATATAAGGTATTTACAAGCGTAAAGAATATATTAATATAAATGTGTTGGTTATGCAAAACTGGGGAATGGACAATAAAGGGAGTATCTATCTTTTTAAACAATAAAAATTCTGGTGTAGACTGTCCCTTTAAGCTGACTAACTGGATTGGAATCAAGTACATTCATGGAATTAATATGTTCTTTTGTGCAATGCATTAGTATAAACATCATTATTATTTCTTTCATGTAATTGGCAAGAGTCCATGAGCTAGTGACATATGGGATATGCAATCCTACCAGGAGGGGCAAAGTTTCCCAAACCTCAAAATGCCTATAAATAAACCCCTCACCACACCCACAATTCAGTTTTACAAACTTTGCTTCCTATGGAGGTGGTGAAGTAAGTTTGTGCTAAGATTTCTACGTTGATATGCGCTTCTCAGCATTGTTGAAGCCCGATTCCTCTCAGAGTACAGCGAATGTCAGAGGGACATGAAGGGAGTATCACTTATTTGAATACGATGATTTCCCTAACGGGGGTCTATTTCATAGGTTCTCTGTTATCGGTTGTAGAGATTCATCTCCTACCTCCCTTTTCAGATCGACGATATACTCTCAATTTACCATTACCTCTACTGATAACTGTTTTAGTACTGGTTTGGCTATCTGCTATATGTGGATGGGTGTCTTTTGGTAAGTATGTTTTCATTACTTAAGACACTCTCAGCTATGGTGTGAAACTTTATGCATTTATATAAAGTTCTAAATATATGTATTGTACTTATATTTGCCATGAGTCAGGTTCATGTATTTCCTTCTGCAAACTGTCAGTTTCATATTTGGGAATGTAAACATTTTTAAGAAATGTATTTCTTACCTGGGGTTTAGTCTTTTTTCAATTGACTACTTCTTGTAATTGCGGGTATTAGGCCCGCGGGTGCGTCAAATGCTAAACTTATTGCGTCATTCTTGGCGCAAAAAAAAACTTTGGCGCGAAAAAGTACGTTTATGACTATAACTTTGTCATTTCCGGTGTCATAGGTGATGCCGAGACCTTTCACACGGCGGCATCATTAGTGACGCAAGTGTGTCATTTCCGGTCATTTTTTTCATTATTTCAATACCCCTTGTTTTTTTTCTTCTTGCTTTTTGCTTTCAGAGGCCTATGCTATTGCATTTTTTCCCATTCCTGAAACTGTCATATAAGGAAATAGATAATTTTGCTTTATATGTTGTTTTTTCTCTTACATTGTGCATGATGTCCCAATCTGATCCTGCCTCAGAAGTTTCTGCTGGAACATTGCTGCCTGACATCGGTTCTACCAAAGCTAAGTGCATTTGTTGTAAAGTTGTAGAAATTATTCCACCGAATGTCATTTGTAATAGTTGTCATGATAAACTTTTACATGCAGATAG
The DNA here is from genome assembly GCF_027579735.1 of Bombina bombina. Taxonomy (NCBI): domain Eukaryota; kingdom Metazoa; phylum Chordata; class Amphibia; order Anura; family Bombinatoridae; genus Bombina; species Bombina bombina. Next base: position 352,743,766 of record NC_069503.1, read on the forward strand.
TGTTTCCATCAGTAATAATAGTACATTGCCAGTTGCAGTTCCTTCAACTTCTAATGTGCATGATATACCTGTAAATTTTAAAGAATTTGTTTCTGATTCTATTATGAAGGCTTTGTCTGCATTTCCACCTTCTAATAAACGTAAAAGGTCTTTTAAAACTTCTCATTTAGCTGATGAAATTTCAAATGACCAACAACATAATAATTCATCCTCTTCTGATGAGGATCTATCTGAAACAGAAGATCCTTCCTCAGACATTGACACTGACAAATCTACTTATTTATTTAAAATAGGGTATATGCGTTCTTTATTAAAAGAAGTGTTAATTACTTTGGATATTGAGGTAACCAGTCCTATTGACGTTCAGTCTAATAAACGTTTAAATGGTGTTTTTAAACCTCCTGTGGTTTCCCCAGGGGTTTTTCCCATTCCTGAGGCTATTTCTGATATGATTTCTAGGGAATGGAATAAGCCAGGTACTTCTTTTATTCCTTCTTCAAGTTTTAAAAAATTGTATCCTTTACCAGCAAAATCTATAAAGTTTTGGGAAAAAATCCCCAAAGTTGATGGGGCTATTTCTACTCTTGCTAAACGTACCACTATTCCTATGGAAGATAGCACTTCCTTTAAGGATCCTTTAGATAGGAAGCTTGAATCTTATCTAAGGAAGGCCTATTTATATTCAGGTCATCTACTCAGACCTGCTATTTCTTTGGCTGATGTTGCGGCAGCATCAACTTTCTGGTTGGAAAATTTAGCGCAACACAAATTGGATTCTGACATATCTAGCGTTGTTCACTTACTGTAACATGCTAATCATTTTATTTGTGATGCCATTTTTAATATTATCAAAATTGATGTTAGATCCATGTCTTTAGCTGTTTTAGCTAGAAGAGCTTTGTGGCTTAAATTTTGGAATGCTGATATGACATCTAAATCTAGATTACTATCTCTTTCTTTCAAAGGTAATAATTTATTTGGTTCTCAGTTGGATTCTATTATTTCAACTATCACTGGGGAAAATGAGTTTTTTTGCCTCAGGATAAAAAACCTAAGGGTAAATCTAAGGCTTCTAACCGTTTTTGTTCCTTTCGTCAGAATAAAGAACAAAAACTCAATCCTTCCCCCAAGGAATCTGCTTCCAAATATAAGCCTTCCTCAAATTGGAATAAATCCAAGCCATTTAGGAAACCAAAGTCAGCCCCAAAATCCGCATGAAGGTGTGGCCCTCATGCCAGCTCAGCATTGGATTCAGAGCATTGTCTCTCAAGGGTATTGAATAGGATTCAAAGTAAGACCTCCTGTGAGAAGATTTTTTCTCTCAAGCATCCCTGTAAATCCAGTAAAAGCTCAGGCTTTTCTGAAGTGTGTTTCAGATCTGGAGTCTTCAGGGGTAATCATGCCAGTTCCTCCTCAGGAACAAGGTTTGGGGTTTTATTCAAACCTATTCATTGTACCAAAGAAAGAAAATTTATCCAGTTCTGGATCTAAAAATTTTGAATCGTTATGTAAGAGTACCAACTTTCAAGATGGTGACTATAAGGACTATTCTGCCTTTTGTTCAGCGAGGACATTATATGTCCACAATAGACTTGCAGGATGCATACCTTTATATTCCGATTCATCCAGAACACTTTCAGTTTCTGAGATTCTCTTTTCTAGACAAGCATTACCAATTTGTTGCTCTTCCATTTGGCCTAGCAACAGCTCCAAGAATCTTTTCAAAGGTTCTGGGTGCCCTACTATCTGTAATCAGAGAACAGGGTATTGTGGTGTTTCCTTATTTGGACGATATCTTGATACTAGATCAGTCTTTACATACTGCAGAATCTGACACAAATTAACTAGTGTTGTTTCTTCGGAAACATGGTTGGAGGATCAATTTACCAAAAAGTTTTTTGATTCCTCAGGCAAGGGTCACCTTTTTAGACTTCCAGATAGATTCAGTGTCCATGACTCTGCCTCTAACAGACAAGAGACGTTTAAAATTGGTCGCAGCATGCCATCTCCTTCAGTCTCAGTCATTCCCTTCAGTGGCTATGTGCATGGAAGTTTTAGGTCTCATGACTGCAGCATTGGACGCGATCCCCTTTGCTCGTTTTCACATGAGACCTCTACAGCAGGGATTATACAAAAATATCACAATTAATATCCTTGAATCCCAATGTACGACTCTCTCTGACATGGTGGATAGATCACCATCGTTTGGTTCAAGGGGCTTCTTTTGTTCACCCAACCTGGACTGTGATCACAACAGATGCGAGTCTTTCAGGTTGGGGAGCTGTTTGGGGATCTATGACAGCACAAGGGGTTTGGAAATCTCAAGAGGCAAGATTACCAATAAATATTTTAGAACTCAGTGAAATTGTCAGGGCTCTTCAGTTCTGGCCTCTGCTAAATAGAGAACCATTCATTTGTTTTCAGACAGACAATATCACAACTGTGGCTTATGTCAATCATCAGGGTGGGACTCACAGTCCCCAAGCTATGAAAGAAGTATCTCGGATACTTGCCTGGGCATAATCCAACTCCTGTCTAATCTCTGCAGTTCATATCCCAGGCATAGACAATTGGGAGGCGGATTATCTCAGCCACCAGACTTTACATCCAGGGGAGTGGTCTCTCCATCCAGATGTGTTTTCTCAGATTGTTCAGATGTGGGGGCTTCCAGAGATAGATCTCATGGCCTCTCATCTAAACAAGAAACTTCCCAGATACCTGTCCAGGTCCAGGGATATTCAGGCGGAAGCAGTGGATGCGCTGACATTTCCTTGGTGTTATCAACCTGCTTACATCTTCCCGCCTCTAGTTCTCCTTCTAAGAGTGATCTCCAAAATCATCATGGAACAGTCTTTTGTGTTGCTGGTGGCTCCAGCATGGCCACACAGGTTTTGGTATGCGGATCTGGTTCGGATGTCCAGTTGCCCTCCTTGGCCACTTCCGTTACGGCCCGGACCTACTATCTCAAGGTCCGTTTTTCCATCAGGATCTCAAATCATTAAATTTGAAGGTATGGAAATTGAACGCTTAGTTCTAAGTCATAGAGGTTTCTCTGACTCAGTGATTAATACTATGTTACCAGCTCGTAAATTTGTCTCTAGGAAGATTTATTATAGAGTTTGGAAGACTTACATTTCATGGTGTTCTTCTCATAAATTCTCCTGACATTTTTTTAGAATTCCTAGAATTTTACAGTTCCTTCAGGATGGTTTGGATAAGGGTTTGTCTGCAAGTTCCTTGAAAGGACAAATCTATAGATTGCTATACTTCCTGATATTCACTGTTTTGTACAGGCTTTAGTTCGTATTAAGCCTGTCATTAAATCAATTTCTCCTCCTTGGAGTCTTAATTTGGTTCTGAAGGCTTTACAGGCTCCTCCATTGGAGCCTATGCATTCTTTGGACATTAAACTACTTTCTTGGAAAGTATTGTTCCTTTTGGCTATCTCTTCTGCTAGAAGAGTTTCTGAGCTATCTGCTCTTTCTTGTGAGTCTCCTTTTCTGATTTTTTCATCAGGATAAGGCAGTTTTGCTGACTTCTTTTCAATTTTTACCTAAGGTTGTGAATTCTAACAACATTAGTAGAGAAATTGTTGTCCCTTCCTTGTGTCCTAATCCTAAGAATTCTTTGGAGAGATCCTTACATTCTTTGGATGTGGTAAGAGCTTTGAAATATTATGTGGAAGCTACTAAAGATTTTAGGAAGATTTCCAGTCTATTTGTTTTATTTTCTGGTCCTAGGAAAGGTCAGAAGGCTTCTGCTATTTCCTTGGCTTCTTGGTTGAAACTTTTGATTCATCAAGCTTATTTGGAGTTGGGTCAGGCCCTGCCTCAGAGAATTACAGCTCATTCTACTAGATCAGTATCCACTTTGTGGGCTTTTAAGAATGAAGCTTCAGTTGATCAGATTTGCAAAGCAGCGACTTGGTCCTCTTTGCATACATTTACTAAATTCTACCGTTTTTATGTATTTGCTTCTTCGGAAGCAGTTTTTGGTAGAAAAGTTCTTCAGGCAGCTGTTTCAGTTTGATTCTTCTGCTTTGGATTTAAGTTATTTTCTTTCGAAAATGAAAATAAACTTATTTTTTTGGGTTGTGGATTTACTTTTTTCAGCGAATTATGGCTGTTCCCTCCCTCTCTAGTGACTCTTGAGTGGAAGACTCCACATCTTGGGTATTGATATCCCATATGTCACTAGCTCATGGACTCTTGCCAATTACATGAAAGAAAACATATTTTATGTAAGAACTTACCTGATAAATTCATTTCTTTCATATTGGCAAGAGTCCATGAGGCCCACCCTTTTTATGGTGGTTATGATTTTTTGTATAAAGCACAATTATTTCCAAATTTCCTTTGTTGATGCTTTCTACTCCTTTCTTTATCACCCCACTGCTTGGCTATTCGTTAAACTGAATTGTGGGTGTGGTGAGGGGTGTATTTATAGGCATTTTGAGGTTTGCGAAACTTTGCCCCTCCTGGTAGGATTGTATATCCCATATGTCACTAGCTCATGGACTCTTGCCAATATGAAAGAAATTAATTTATCAGGTAAGTTCTTACATAAATTATGTTTTTGCTGCTATATTATGTTGAAACATCATAAAAATTATCAACTGTTTACATTTTTACCATGTGCTAAAGCCCTAATCTATACTTTCACATACTGTTCAAGCCATGAACTTTACAGTCTTGTTTATTAAAATGTAAAAGTGTACTAAAGAGTAAATTATGCGTACTATACAATGTGTAGGTGTGACATTTCTCAAATGAGATGTGGTGTATTTTCCATTCTATAAGCTACAATAAAATATTAAGTATCATAATTATAAAATCAAATGTGCCTCTGACTTTATAAAGAAAAAAAAAAGAAACACAAATATATATATATTTATATATATAAATATATATAAATATATATATTTGCAATCAAATACGTATGGCAGTTATACATTGGAAATTCTAAAGTCAGTTAACAGACCAAAATTAAAATAAAAAGATCAACTTATTCTTCAACCTTTTAAAGGAACCCATTACACTTCTGAGATATTATGAAATTTAAATAAATTATCTAGCTATCAATCTATCTTTCTGTCTGTCTAACTGTCTATCTATCTACAATGTATTCAGACCCCATAATTTTTTTTCACATTTTGTTATGTTGCCACCTTATGCTAAAATGGTTTAAATTATTTCCCCCCCATCAATCTGCACATACCCCATGATGATAAATAAAAAACAACAGATTTTTGATAATTTTGCAGATTTATTAAAAATAAAACAATTAAATATCTGACCCTTTGCTTTGACACTTGAAATTTAGCTCAGATGATTTCCATTTCTCTGGATCATCTTTGAGATGTTTCTACACTTTGATTGGAGTCCACCTTCAATTCAATGGATTGGACATAATTTGGATAATTTGTCTCACAGCTGAAAATGCATATCAGAGTAAAAACAAAGCTATGAGGTGAAAGGAACTGCCTGAAGGGCACAGATCTGGGGGAGGCTACAATTTTTTTTGGGCTGCATTGAAGGTTCCCAAGATCACAGTGGCATCCATAATTCTTAAATTGAAGAAGTTTGGAACAACCAGGACTCTTCCTAGAGCTGGCCGCCCAGCAAACTGAACAATCAGAGAAGTGCCTTGGTAAGAGATGTTATTAAGAACCCACTGGTCACTCTGGTTGAGCTTCAGAGATTATGGCCTCTAGTTATCATGGTCTGTCGCTCACCGTATTCAGCATTGCACCAGCAGCTCACAAGAGCTGCTGGTACAACGCCGCCCCCTGCAGACTTGCCGCCAGCAGGGGGTGTCAATCAATCCGATCGTACTCGATCGGGTTGATTTCCGGCGAGGTGTGTCCGCCTGCTCAGAGCAGGCGGACAGGTTATGGAGCAGTTGTCTTTGTGACCGCTGCTTCATAACTGCTGTTTCTGGCGAGCCTGCAGGCTCGCCAGAAACGCGGGGCATCAAGCTCCATACAGAGCTTGATACATATGCCCCCATGTGTGGAGATGGGAGAAACTTGTAGAAGGACAACCATCACAGCAACACTCCATTGAACTGGGTTTTATGGCAGAGTGGCCAGATGAAAGCCTCTCCTCAGTGCAAGACACATGAAAGCCCGTTTAGAATTTGCAAACATGCACAAAAAGGACTCTCAGACTGTGAGAAACAATATTCTCTGATTTGGTGAAATGTAGATTAAACCTGAATCACGAAAGAAAAATTGGGTTCAGTGTCCCTTTAAAATGTCTGAATCATAAAAAATAAATTGGGTTTAGGATCCCTTTAATGTGCACACCTCCATAGTTAAGGCCTATCATCAGCTTATTTTACAGAGCACACTATTTAGAGCAACGGCTGTTTGTATCTATGAATATAGTATAATAATTATGTTGTCCAAAATAGTGTAGTGGAGACCAAAAATAGTGGTTAAACTTTGTCCATTTATTATATAAAAGTTAAAGGGACGCAGATAGAGCATAACATTTTAAGCAACTTTCTAATTTACTCCTATTATCACATTTTCTTAATTCTCTTGCGCCTAGATTTAGAGTTCTGCGTTAGCCGTCCAAACCAGCGTTGGGGGTCCTAACGCTGGTTTTTACCGCCCGCTGGTATTTAGAGTCAGTCATGAAAAGGTCTAACGCTCACTTTCCAGCCGCAACTTTTCCATACCGCAGATCCCACTATGCCAGTTGCGTATCCTATCTTTTCAATGGGATCTTTCTAATGCTGGTATTTAGAGTCTTGGCTGAAGTGAGCGTTAGAAATCTAACGACAAGACTCCAGCCACAGAAAAAAGCCAGGAGTTAAGAGCTTTCTGGGCTAACGCCGGTTCATAAAGCTCTTAACTACTGTGCTCTAAAGTACACTAATACCCATAAACTACCTATGTACCCCTAAACCAAGGCCCCCCCACATCGCCGCCACTCTATTAATTTTTTTTAACCCCTAATCTGCCGACCGCACACCGCCGCCACCTACATTATCCCTATGTACCCCTAATCTGCTGCCCCTAACATCGCCGACCCCTACATAATATTTATTAACCCCTAATCTGCCTCCCTAACGTCGCCGCTACCTACAATTATTAACCCCTAATCTGCCGACCGGACCTCACCGCTACTATAATAAAGTTATTAACCCCTAATCCGCCTCACTCCCGCCTCAAAAACCCTATAATAAATAGTATTAACCCCTAATCTGCCCTCCCTAACATCGCCGACACCTAACTTCAAGTATTAACCCCTAATCTGCCGACCGGACCTCGTTGCTACTCTAATAAATGTATTAACCCCTACAGCTAAGTCTAACCCTAACACTAACACCCCCCTAAATTAAATATAATTTAAATCTAACAAAATAAAATAAATCTTATTAAATACATTATTCCTATTTAAAGCTAAATACTTTCCTGTACAATAAACCCTAATATAGCTACACTATAAATAATAATTATATTGTAGCTATTTTAGGATTAATATTTATTTTACAGGCAACTTTGTATTTATTTTAACCAGGTACAATAGCTATTAAATAGTTAATAACTATTTAATAGCTACTTAGATAAAATAATTACAAAATTACCTGTAAAATAAATCCTAACCTAAGTTACAATTAAACCTAACACTACACTATCAATAAATAAATTAAATAAACTATCTACAATTATCTACAATTATATCAACTAAACTAAATTACAAAAAAAAACAAACACTAAATTACAAAAAACAAACAAACACTAAATTACGAAAAATAAAAAAAGATTACAAGAATTTTAAACTAATTACACCTACTCTAAGCCCCCTAAAAAAATAACAAAGCCCCCCAAAATAAAACAATGCCCTACCCTATTCTAAAATAAAAATTGTAAAGCTCTTTTACCTTACCAGCCCTTAAAAGGGCCTTTTGCGGGGCATGCCCCAAAGAATTCTGCTCTTTTGCCTGTAAAAAAAAACATACAATACCCCCCCAACATTACAACCCACCACCCACATACCCCTAATCTAACCCAAACCCCCTTAAATAAACCTAACACTAAGCCCCTGAAGATCTTCCTACCTTGTCTTCACCACGCCGGGTATCACCGATCAGTCCAGAAGAGGGTCCGAAGTCTTCCTCCTATCCGGCAAGAAGAGCTCCTCCAGAGGGTCCAAAGTCTTCATCCTATCCGGGCAGAAGAGGACATCCGGACCGGCAGACATCTTCATCCAAGCGGCATCTTCTATCTTCTTCCATCCGGCGCGGAGCGGGACCATCTTCAAGCAGCCGACGCGGAGCCATCCTTCTTCACCGACGGACTAATGACGAATGAAGGTTCCTTTAAGGGACGTCATCCAAGATGGCGTCCCTCGAATTCTGATTGGCTGATAGGATTCTATCAGCCAATCGGAATTAAGGTAGGAAAAATCTGATTGGCTGATTGAATCAGCCAATCAGATTCAAGTTCAATCCGATTGGCTGATTGGATCAGCCAATCAGAATGAGCTCGCATTCTATTGGCTGATCGGAACAGCCAATAGAATGCGAGCTCAATCTGATTGGCTAATTGGATCAGCCAATCGGATTGAACTTAAATCTGATTGGCTGATTCAATCAGCCTATCAGATTTTTCCTACCTTAATTCCGATTGGCTGATAGAATCCTATCAGCCAATCGGAATTCGAGGGACGCCATCTTGGATGACGTCCCTTAAAGGAACCTTCATTCGTCGTTAGTCCGTCGGTGAAGAAGGATGGCTCCGTGTCGGCTGCTTGAAGATGGTCCCGCTCCGCGCCGGATGGAAGAAGATAGAAGATGCCGCTTGGATGAAGATGTCTGCCGGTCCGGATGTCCTCTTCTGCCCGGATAGGATGAAGACTTTGGACCCTCTGGAGGAGCTCTTCTTGCCGGATAGGAGGAAGACTTCGGACCCTCTTCTGGACGGATCGGTGATACCCGTTGTGGTGAAGACAAGGTAGGAAGATCTTCAGGGGCTTAGTGTTAGGTTTATTTAATGGGGGTTTGGGTTAGATTAGGGGTATGTGGGTGGTGGGTTGTGATGTTGGCGGGGGGGTATTGTATGTTTTTTTTACAGGCAAAAGAGCAGAATTCTTTGGGGCATGCTCCGCAAAAGGCCCTTTTAAGGGCTGGTAAGGTAAAAGAGCTTTACAATTTTTATTTTAGAATAGGGTAGGGCATTTTTTTATTTTGGGGGGCTTTGTTATTTTTTTAGGGGGCTTAGAGAAGGTGTAATTAGTTTAAAATTCTTGTAATCTTTTTTTATTTTTTGTAATTTAGTGGGTTTTTTTTGTAATTTAGTTTAGTTGATATAATTGTAGATAATTGTAGATAGTTTATTTAATTTATTTATTGATAGTGTAGTGTTAGGTTTAATTGTAACTTAGGTTAGGATTTATTTTACAGGTAATTTTGTAATTATTTTATCTAGGTATCTATTAAAAAGTTATTAACTATTTAATAGCTATTGTACCTGGTTAAAATAAATACAAAGTTGCCTGTAAAATAAATATTAATCCTAAAATAGCTACAATATAATTATTATTTATATTGTAGCTATATTAGGGTTTATTTTACAGGTAAGTATTTAGCTTTAAATAGGAATAATTTATTTAATAAGATTTATTTTATTTCATTAGATTCAAATTATATTTAACTTAGGGGGGTGTTAGTGTTAGGGTTAGACTTAGCTTTAGGGGTTAATACATTTATTATAGTAGCGGTCGGCAGATTAGGGGTTAATAATTGTAGGTAGGTGGCGGCGACGTTGGTGGGGGGGCAGATTAGGGGTTAATAAATATAATATAGGGGTCGGTGGGGGTTAGGGGCAGCAGATTAGGGGTACATAGGGATAACATAGGTTGCGGCGGTGTATGGAGTGGCAGATTAGGGGTTAAAAATAATATGCTGGGGTCAGCGATAGCGGGGCAGCAGATTAGGGGTTAATAAGTGTAAGGTTAGGGGTGTTTAGACTCAGGGTACATGTTAGTGTTAGGTGCAGACATAGGACGTGTTTCCCCATAAGAAACAATGGGGCTGCGTTAGGAGCTGAACGCTGCTTTTTTGCAGGTGTTAGTTGTTTTTTTTTCAGCCCAAACTGCCACATTGTTTCCTATGGGGGAATCGTGTACGAGCACGTTTTTGAAGCTGGCCGCGTCCGTAAGCACCGCTGGTTTTTAGAGTTGCAGTGGCGGTAAATTATGCTCTACGCTCCCTTTTTGGAGCCTAACGCAGCCCTTCTGTGAACTCTAAATACTAAGCGTTATTTAAAAGGTGCGGGGGGAAAAATACACGAGTAGCTAACGCACCCCTTTGGCCGCAGAACTCTAAATCTAGCCGTTGGTGTCTTTATTTGAAATGCAAGAATGTAAGTTTAGATGCGGGCCCATTTTTGGTGAACAACCTGGGTTGTTCTTACTGATTGGTGGATAAATTCATCCACCAATAAAAAAAGGGTGTCCAGAGTTCTGATTAAAAAAAAAAGCTTAGATTACTTCTTTTTCAAATAAAGATAGCAAGAGAACAAAGAAAACGTGACAAAAGGAGTAAATTAGAAAGTTGCTTAAAATTGCATGCTCTATCTGAACCACGAAAGAAAACATTTGGGTTCAGTGTCCCTTTAAAACAATTTAGCGACTAACATGTTTTCACTGACCCCTATACTTTAATAAGCACTATATTGTAGAATAAGTGTATCTCCTTCACATAAAGACACACATATATTTTCCGGTTTAGTTATTCGTTAGTTAAAGGGACAGTCTAGTCAAAATTAAACTTTCATGATTCAGATAGGGCATGCAATTTTAAACAACTTTCAAATGTACTTTTATTGTCAAATTTGCTCCGCCTCTTAGTACATTTTTACAGTTTTTCACAGCTAGACAGTGCTAGTTCATGTGCGCCATATAAATAACAGTGTGCTCACTCGTGGAGTTATTTATGAGTAACCACTGTTTGTCTACAATACAAATCTATCAAAAGAACTGAGATAAGGGGGCAGTCTACAGAGGCTTAGATAAAAGTTAATCACAGAGTTAAAAAGTGTATTAATATAATTGTATTGGTTATGCAAAACTGGGGAATCTATACTATAATTGCGTTTTTAACGCGTCTGTCGGTGTCGCCAGATGCGCACGCATCCTCAAAGGAATGTTGGCAGCGCCATCCAGGTGAATTCCGAAAATGGCAGGGTGGTGAAAGAATCCACCATGCTGCCATTTTCAAAATCCACCGGGATGCAGCGAAGGCAAATGGAGCATTAAAAAAAAACAAAAAAAAAAAAACGCCCACAATAAGTATTAAAAAAAATAAATAATTGTCCACAATAAGTAATAAAAAAAAAACTAACCACCCGCAATAAGTATTTTTTTTAAAAACGAACTGCCCGTACGAACTATTAAGAAAAATATAAACTAAACGCCCGCACAATGTATTAAGAAAAAAAAAACAATAAAATTATTAACCCCTAAATCCGCCAACCATAACATCGCAAACTACCTAATACATCTAATAACCCCTAATCCGCCAACACCCCGCAACGCATTAAACCTAATTTACCCATTAACTCCTAAACCGCCAACCCCCACAACGCAAAAAAATAATTTAATGACTAAGCCCCCTAACCGAACACCTTAATTACTTTAAAAAAAAAATACATTACAATTAAAATTAAAAAAATTACATTACATTAATCTAAAATTACAGAAAATAAAAAAGGCTAACATTACAAAAAATAATACACTATCCAAAATAAAAAAAATTGAACCTAATCCCTAGGAAAATAAAAAAGCCCCCCAAAATTAAATCACCCCCTAATCTAAGAATAAACTACCAATAGCCCTTAAAAATGCTTTTTGTAGGGCATTGCCCTAAAGAAATCAGCTTTTTTACATTAAAAATAAACAAAGTCCCCCCTAACAGTAAAAACCCCCCACCCACCAAACCCCCCAAAATAAAAAAAACTAACACTAATAAACCTAAACTACCCATTGCCCCAAAAGGGGCATTTGTATGGGCATTGCCCTTAAAAGGGCATTCAGCTCTTTTTCACTGCCCTTAAAAGGGCATTCAGCTCTTTTGCAAATTGCCTAATAAACCCTAATCTAAAAAAACAGACCCCCAAAAATTAAAAAAAACCTAACACTAAAGCCCCAAATAGGTACTCACAGTTTCAGAAGGTCTGGCGGAGAAGGTCTTCTTCCAGGCAGGTCCATCATCTTCATCCACAGCGAAGGCAGTGCGGAGCAGAGGTCCGGAGTCGTCTTCCCAGATGTGGCGATCGTCGTCAGTCTGCAGCAGTGGTGACGGTGGTGGTCCTCGGCGGCATGGAGGCTCCTCTTCTTCCGATGTCCGTGATATACTGAATGCAAGGTACCGCATTGGCTGTTTTAACAAATTCAGCCAATAGGAATGCAAGGTACCCCAAATTGACTGCGGTACCGCCGGACTTCTGAAACCGTGAGTACCTATTTGGGGCTTTAGTGTTAGTGTTTTTTTTGGGGGGAGGGGTTTTTTGTTTTTTTAGATTAGGGTTCATTAGGCTATTTGAAAAGGAGCTGAATGCCCTTTTAAGGGCAGTTAAAAAGAGCTGAATGCAATTGTAAGGGCAATGCCCATACAAATGCCCCTTTAGGGGCAATGGGTAGTTTAGGTTTATTAGTGTTAGTGTTTTTTATTTTGGGGGGTTTGGTGGGTGGGGATTTTACTGTTAGGGGGGACTTTGTTTATTTTTAATGTAAAAGAGCTGATTTATTTAGGGCAATGTCCTACAAAAAGCCCTTTTTAGGGCTATTGGTAGTTTAGTATTAGATTAGGGGGTGTTTTTATTTTGGGGAGGATTTTTTATTTTTATAGGGGTATTAGTTTAGGTTTAATTTTATTATTTTGGATAGCTTTGTTTATTTTTTTCTGTATATTTACTTTTTTATTTTTTGTATCTTGGGGGGTTGCATTTTTAATAAAGGAAGTATCTATTTTTTTAAACAATAAACATTTTCAAGTAGATTGTCCCTTTAAACTAATCCTTAAAATGGCTGTGGTCTGCAGCATTTGACTGATTTAAACACTAGATATATTTTCCTTAATAAATCAAATGCCGAAATTAGCTGAATTGAGATTAAATTAAAGGGACATTTAAAACAACATTTTTGTTTCATGATTCAGACAAAGCATAAATTTTTAAACAACTTTCTTATTTACTTTTATTATTTTTGCTTCATTCTCTTGATATCCTTTGTTGAAGGAGGAGCAATGCATTACTGGGAGCTAGCTGTACACATCACAAAGCAAATTACAAGAGACATATGTGCAGCCACCAATCAGCAGCTAGCTCCCATCTCCCGAGCCTACCTAGGTATACTTTTCAAGAAAGTATATCAAGAAAACTAAGCAAATTAGATAATAAAAGTAAATTGGAAAGTTGTTTAAAATCGTATGCTCTATCTGAATCATGGAGGAAACATTTTAAGGTTTCTTGTCCTTTTAACTAATGAATAACTAAACCTGAAAATGTGCATATGGCTTATAACAATTGTCTATAAAACAACCCCTGAGGGGCCTTCTAATACTGGTGAGGCATCTTCTAGAAAAGGGGTTCAAAGATGGTTGGCCTCCCCTCTGAAGAACTGTACAAAAAGCACCCCCTTCCCCATAACAGGTGTTGCTTTATTTTTTTCTCTTTAAAGAAAGTTGTAATATTTATTTTTATTTTTAATTTGGGGAATTTATATCTGATCCAGGGTTCACACTGCTGTCAGGAGCTGATTATGCTCAACCAAAATAATGATTCACTTACAATTCAATTTGCCTTTTGTTACTCCTGTGTTAAATGCAAGTTGCTGACCAAGATAACAAACACATTGCAGTCTCTGAGCTATTTTGACCTCAGTGCCTTTCTTCCACCTACATCCTGCCATTTGCCTTTTTGCACCACAAAATGGTGTCTTTGTCAGCTCTTAAAAACCGTTCTATGGGCTAGATATACCAAGTGTCCATGCTATAGCGAATCATGTCCGCTCGACATCGCTAAATGCCGACAGCATTTGCTGTCCGCATTTATCATTGCACAAGCATTTTACCAGAAATGCTTGTGCAATGCCGCCCACTGCTCACTAGTGGCCAATAAGCTACTAGCAGGGGCTGTCAATCATCCCCATTGTATCAGGATGGTTTTAATCTGCAACCTTTAAGGTTAAGAAGCCGTGGTCTTACGACTGCTGCTTCTTAACTTTAGTTTCAGGTAAGCCTGAAACGCTCGGCCTCCGAAGCAGCATCCACTGCTTGATAAATGGAGGCCAATGTTAGCTAAAGTCATCTGCTGCTTGTGGTTTCCCCTAAGTGCAAATTGTCCCTTCCTTCCGCGCCTCCTCTTCTATGTTCTAGCGCCCCCCCTGAAGAGCCCCGTCTCATACTTTACAAACGATTGTTCTAGAATCTCACTAGACCAGAGAGCTCTAGAGAAGCAGGCCCTTAGTCATGATGATTCAGGACACCAGTAACACGTAGAGTATACTCTTAATACTTATTATTAAATCCAAAATAATAAAAACACAAAAATCTCAAAAAGTACATAACTGGGGGGGGGGGGGTCAGTTAGTGTTAAATACTATATTTTAAATACTGTCTGACTTTGGATCTTTGCATTTTATCTAGAACTTTCAGTCTCTAAGTTGCATTTAGTTGAAATCCACTTAGTAAGTTTAGAAATAAAAAACTTCAAAGCTGAGTTATAACTATGTCGCTCATGGATGAGAAGAGTAAAAACAGGAAAAGTCCCTTAATTCCCTTAAGAACGGAAGAGATTTTCATCACAGTTAGTTTTTCATGTACTTATTGGATAATGAATTCAAAGCTATGAAGATCTAGGATATAAAAGTGTAATTTATGGTATGTTATCTTAAATTTTATGATGTAGGATTAACAAAACCTGCACTGTCTCTCACCATCTGAAGATAAAAGTCCAGGGAAAAAAAGTCTTACAACTACTCACAGTGAATATAAATGAAATTGTAACCTGTATTTATTTCTCACAGAAATAAAAAACTGAAGAAAGATGCCAAATTTCCACAACAGATTTTAATTAAATCTAAATTAGAGATGTGCATTCAGGCTTCAGACAAATGCACATTTTGCTGATTTGTCGAGTCGTTTGATATACAAACAGTTTAATACATTATTGGACAAGACAGACGAAAGACTAATGATTGCTTGATTAAATCTATTTGTTTATTCATTCATGCTGTTTGGTGCCACTGTTCCCTCTAAGGCCAATTTTGTGAGCAGCCCAGCAGTGAAACAGTTAATTAGAGCAATTAGCGAACACTACCCAATGCAGACTGCAAGGTGTGGCTCCCTTATTAACTCTTTCATTGCTGGACCGCTCACAAAACTGACCTTAGAGGGAACACTGTAAATTGGCGCCCAAAAAAGGTGCAGGGATGGGGGGGAAGGAGTTATGTTTTTTGGTTAATAAGCTACACAGGCTCTTACCATTCATTTGTCTATCGTCCGCTGTCCAATCCTGCCATAGTACTAATGACTGATATTAGGGACAGCCGGTCAGGCACTAAATGCTGGATTTTTAGCATACGAAAGTTTTATGTTCTTTTAACATTGAAAAATGGGTTCTTTTAATTGTTTGAATCCTATAATGTAAGATTTTTGTTAATATTAATTGTTTATTTTAGCTGTTCTCATTGGAAATAATGGTAACTAATCCAATATTCTTCTAAATCAAATGTATGGCTAAAATTTGGCTGAACCGAGCGGTTAAAAAAAAAAAAGAATCTTTTGGACAAAACACATTTTTCGAAACTTCCTTAGAAAGATCAAAGCAATCATATATATAAGAACATTTGAAAGGTTTATCTAAAATGTTTTTTGGATAGATTACAAATGAGGCGCAAACAGTTGTGCGCAATCGTGATTTACGCTAGAATGATTACCGCAATCTCAGAGCTCTGGCTAACTCACGAAAATAAAAAGTGTCACAAAACACATAAAAATACATAACAAAGTACAGTTACACTCATAATAACACTATCTAATACAAAATTATTTAAAAAAAAATTGCACAAAAAGTGATAAGGGCTCAAAGATACGATGTCTCAAGTGTTAGAGAAAAAAAAGGCAGGCAAAGGGCTTTAACATCTCTAAAGATGAATATATATATATATATATATATATATATATATATATATATATATATATATATATATATATATATATATATATATATATACACAGTATCTCACAAAAGTGAGTAAACCCCTCACATTTTTGTAAATATTTTATTATATCTTTTCATGTAACAACACTTGTCATGTTCTGTCTCAGGATATCATGTGAGAGCCTCATTGTCTGGAACAGTTGCTTTAAAGGAAGATTAGTAGAAGCCATACTGATTGAAAATGATAACAAATTTATTAAAACAACAAAATACTTTGTTTAAGCAAATACTTGCAGAATATTTAAATATGCTACTCAGGTATGTTAAGACCACATACAGCAGGAGTGAAAAATAAAGAAAACTAGTAAGCAGAGATGCAGATACAAAAAGGAAAGTCTTTCTCCTGGTAATAACTGAAATGTAAGATTTGCACAAGGCAGAAAACAACTTGTAAACAGGTAGCAGGTTTAAAGGTAAAGTCTTTCTCCTTGTAATTACTGAGTGCAGGAATTGCACAAGGCAGGAAACAAACTTGCAAACTGGTAACAGGTTTAAAGGTAAAGTCTTTCTCCTGGTAATTGCTGAGTGCAGGAAATGCACAAGGCAGGAAACAAACTTGCAAACTGGTAACAGGTTTAAAGGTAAAGTCTTTCTCCTGGTAATTGCTGAGTGCAGGAATTGCACAAGGCAGGAAACAGACTTGTGAACTGGTAACAGGTGTAAAGGTAAAGTCTTTCTCCTGGTTAAAACCTTGTAAACAGGTGCAAAGGTGAAATCTTTCTCCAAAGAAGTACAGGAAACAGGTTCTCACTTAACAAAACAGATCCAATGTGAAGACACCAATGCAGACTAAAAGCCATCCTTAAATAGGGAGGTTTTGCACAGGGTTGGTTCTGATTAATTCCAGAATTGAGACCACCTGTGTGTTGCACAGGTGTAATAACAAGTAAGGCAAATCGTTATTTATCAGATCTTTTAAGTTCCTTGCTATTGCTAGAACTGGCTGTGACTCAACATGTAAGCAAACAGAAATAGCAATAACAGAGCCACAGGTTCAAATCCCCAGACAGCCCTTCTTAGCAGAATGCCTCCCAGACCTTTTCTTTTTCTTTTTAGTCTGGAGGCTTGGTTCATGACAACACTGAAGAAATTACACTTTGCTACAATGTAAAGTAGTGAGTGTACAGCCTGTATAACAGTGTACATTTGCTGTCCCCTCAAAATAACTCAACACACAGCCATTAATGTCTAAACTGTTGGCAACAAAAGTGAGTATACCCCTAAGTGGAAATGTCCAAATTGGGCCCAAAGTGTCAATATTTTGTGTGGCCACCATTATTTTCCAGCACTGCCTTAACCCTCTTGGGCATGGAGTTTACCAGAGCTTCACAGGTTGCCACTGGAGTCCTCTTCCACTCCTTCATTATGACATCACGGAGTTGGTGGATGTTAGAGACCTTGCACTCCCCTACCTTCTGTTTGAGAATGCACCACAGATGCTCAATAGGGTTTAGGTCTGGAGGCATGCTTGGCCAGTCCATCACCTTTACCCTCAGCTTGGGGTCGTTATTATGTTGGAATACTGCCCTGCAGCCCTATCTCCAAAGGGAGGGGATCATGCTCTGCTTCAGTATGTCAAAGTACATGTTGGCATTCATGGCTCCTAAATGAACTGTAGCTCCCCAGTGCCGGCAGAACTCATGCAGGCCCAGACCATGACACTCCCACCACCATGCTTGACTATAGGCAAGGCACACTTTTCTTTGTACTCCTCACCTGGTTGCCGCCACACATACTTGACACCATCTGAACCAAATAAGTTTATCTTGGTCTCATAGGACCACAGGACATGGTTCCAGTAATCCATGTCCTTAGTCTGCTTGTCTTCAGCAAACTGTTTGCGGGCTTTCTTGTGCATCATCTTTAGAAGAGGCTTCCTTCTGGGACGACAGCCATGCAGACCAATTTGATGCAGTGTGCAGCGTATGGTCTGAGCACTGACAGGCTGACCCCCCACCCCTTCAACCTCTGCAGCAATGCTGGCAGCACTCATACGTCTATTTCCCAAAGACATCCTCTGGATATGACGCTGAGCACGTGCACTCAACTTCTTTGGTCGACCATGGCGTGGCCTGTTCTGAGTGGAACCTGTCCTGTGAAACCGCTGTATGGTCTTGCCCACCATACTGCAGCTCAGTTTGAGGGTCTTGGCAATCTTCTTATAGCCTAGGCAATCTTTATGTAGAGCAGCAATTAATTTTTTCAGATCCTCAGAGAGTTTTTTGCCATGAGGTGCCATGTTGAACTTCCAGTGACCAGTATGAGAAAGTGTGAGAGCGATAACACCAAATTAACACACCTGCTCCCCATTCACACCTGAGACCTTGTAACACTATCGAGTCCCATGACACTGAGGAGGGAAAATGGCTTATTGGGCCTAATTTGGACATTTCTTCTTAGGGGTGTACTCATTTTTGTTGCCAACGGTTTAGACATTAATGGCTGTGTTGAGTTCCTTTGAGGGGACAGCAAATTTACACTGTTATACAGACTGTACACTTACTACTTTACATTGTAGCAAAGTGTCATTTCTTCAGTGTTGTCACATGAAAAGATATAATAAAATATTTACAAAAGTGTGAGGGGTGTACTCACTTTTGTGAGATACTGTGTATATATATATATGTGTGTGTGTGTGTACATACGTGTATATATGTATTTACAGACATATATATATATATATATATATATATATATATACACACCAATAAACACATAAATACTTATGTATACATGTATAGACATATATATATATATAAGTGCATTGGAGCCATTTGCAATTAAGTATCTGAAAACATGAAAAAAAAACATATTTACAGTAAATAAACAGTATAACAGTTTTTAAAAATGAATATTGCAGAAATATTTCCCATTCCAGTGTTCTTCACATAGGGGAATATGTTGTAAGTATTTTTTTTTAAAGAGATATTCCTATATAAATATCTGTATATATCTATACATGACACAGAAAGAGGACAAAAGGGAGTTACATAGCGCTATTTCTACACAGTAAAAAATATATATATATAAGTAATGATCTAGATCAGTGATTTGCAACCTATTTTTTGCCGTGGCACACTTTTTTTACATTAAAAAATCCTGTGGCACACCACCATCCCAAAATTTTACAAAATCACACATTGTAGCCTAATACAGGATATATATATATATATACATATATATATATATATATATATATATATATACACACTGACACTGTACTGTGCTGTCATGCCATGCCTCCTACAAACTATACATGACATATTGACATTCATTCACAAACAATCGTAATGATTGTCTGTGAATGAATGTCAATGTCATGGTAGTAAATGATGCCTGATGAGCCTGTCACATACCTCCCAATATTTCAAAATTTGAAAGAGGGACACCCCCGCACTGTTGTCAGTCTGCCGCGGCACACCTGAGGATCTCTCACGGCACACTAGTGTGCCACGGCACACTGGTTGAAAAACACTGATCTAGATGCTGTTTAAAGCCTAGATATGTATATATCCCAAAGAAAGTAAATCTTTGTATATACTTGTAAGGTGTAAACAATTAATTCTTAGAGTAATAAATGGATACAAAGTTAGTATATATGTCCTTCAATCGATGTTACAGGGAATATTTCATAAATATAAGTGAGTGAATGGACTTCTAAAATTCCTACGTACAGGATGGGACCTCAATTATATGAGGTAAGGTACTTGCACTGCAGGAGAGCACTTTTTTTGTGCACTTTAGGGATCAGGCAACGTCCTACAGCCTTTAGACCTCCTGGACTTCGTGTTGCCTTCTGGGTCTGTGCAGAATCATCCCTCTTGTTGTATGGTAGGCTTCCAGATTAGTCGTATGGTAAACTTCCAAATTTATGACTCCTGCCTCTTGGATATTGGATCTCTTTTGAATGTGGTGAAACTCCCAAGGCTCTCTCACAGGAGTTGGTATATAAATAGAAATAGAAAGAAAAGTCGCAATAGTGTGATAAAGTTTAAAACAAGTTTTATTAAAATTAATACACTCTTAAAAAATGCCTGCTTACATTTATAGTACTCAGACACATATGAGGTATTGATACAGCATTAATATGAAGTTGTTAGTAACAGTTGCTCATTCACTTTGAGATAATCTGATATCCCAGTTAGAAAAGAACTGTTCAGTTTGCAGGAAAAACCGGATCACCCGGTACATAAAAGTCAATAAAGCTTACTTATTTACATTTGTCTAATGCGTTTCAAAGGATGGCTTGCATTAGTTCCTTCTTCCTCAAAGACTTGTATACTAGTGAGCGGCTTGCAGTGTAGTTTAAAAGGCATATCGCGGTCTGCATAATTTCCTTAGACTGTGCTGCTATTGGTTAAACTGGTCCCGTGATCCCGCACACCCTCTTTACGTAGGTGAATAAAAACTGATATTTATTGGAGCGGATCGTCATTTCCTATTACCTTACGCTGCTTTAAAACATCAGGTATGTACACTACTGTTACACCAGATATGAGTTGCACTGGGGTGACACTGTGCCCTGGCAGGCACTGAAATGCCCACGTGTGAAGGAAACTGACTGCTATTATTTAACACAGTCAAAAAAGTGTTTTTTTTTTAAAAATCTACACTACTGTTACACCAGATATGAGTTGCACTGAGGTGACACTGTGCCCTGGCAGGCAGGCACTTAAACGCACACGTGTGAAGGAAACTGACTGCTATTATTTAACACAGTCAAAAAAGTGTTGTTTTTTTTAATCTACACTACTGTTACATCAGATATGAGTGGTGGCACTGGGCAAGTGGGCACAGTATACGCTGTGAGCCTGACACACACGCTGGCAGGCAACTGCAATTAGATTACACAGGAAAAAAAAAAAGCAGCCCTAAAAAGGGCTTTTTGGGGTGCTGTCCTTACAGCAGAGATCAGATGAGTCCTTCAGGACTGTAGTGGACACTGAATACACTAGCCTAGCTATAGATTTCCCTACTAAATCAGCAGCAGCTACACTGTCCCTCCTCTCACTAACAATGCAGCTTCCGAATGAATCTAAAATGGATGCTGTCCAAGAGGTAGGAGGGTCTGGGAGGGAGGGTCTGCTGCTGATTGGCTGGAATGTGCCTGCTGACTGTGAGGTACAGGGTCAAAGTATTACTCAATGATGACGAATAGGGGGCGGATCGAACATTGCATATGTTCGCCCACCGCGGTGAACGTGAACATGCTATGTTCGCAGGGAACTATTCGCCGGCAAACAGTTCGTGACATCACTACTCATTATAAAATTCATTATAAAATACCACAGTTCCATATCAAAATATAAAAATCTAGAATATATGTATATATATATATATATATATATATATATATATATGCATAAAAGAGGGTTTTAAGACTTAATAATTCTATATAAAATGAATATTATTTGCATATTTCATATTTGACACTAATGAAGTTAATACTTGATGTTTCAATATAAATAAATAAAAATTAAAGACACTTCTGTTAGTTTTCTAAAAGGGCAGCCAAGTGTATATCCTTATTCAGACCCTTTGGTGTTAAAGTATTTATTGTATGAATCCAGAAAGTTTCTTTTTTTCTTAGTGCAATTACTCTGCTGCCACCTCTTCTGTGGGGTTTCACATGTTCAAGGATAGTTCCCCTAAGACATTGGGGGTCTTTATTGTGTATATTTCTGTAGTGTAGGGAGAGGTTGTGTGTTTTTTCCCCCGCACGTATATTTTGTTATATGTTCCAATAACCTTTTTTTATATGGTCTGGTGGTCCTACCAATATACTGTAAATTCTTTTCCTGTATGGCTGGATTTAAGTTTTTTGTGGGTGTATTCCCATTATAATGGTGGATACATGCATCACAATTTTTTGGTTACATTTCTAAAACCCCTCAGAATGTTTTCCCAACCAATTCGAACCTTGTGTAGAAATTGTTTTTAATTGGCTTGGCGTTAAGATAGATTTCAAGTTTTCTTGAAAATCACTCTCGGGTTATCTTTTGTTATACCTTTCAATAGCTCATCTTTTTCAAAATGTGTCAGTTTTCCTTTAAAAAAAATTTAATTTCTTGGGTACCCTCACTATATGTAGTTACTAGGTTGCACATTGAGTGTTTATATGTACTATTTTTGTTTGTCCCTTCCAGTAATTTTTCTCTTTGAATTTCCCTAGTATTTATGTTTGCCTGGTCTAAACGTTTATTTTGATATCCTTTTTTCTGAAACATTTTCTTCAATTCTACGGATTCTCTTTCATAATCTTCCATTTTTGAAGAATTTCTGCGAATTTGCTGAAACTGTCCAAATGGAATATTTTGTATCCATTTGGGATTTTGACCACTTTCTGCATGTAGATATCCATTGCTGTCTGTATCTTTTTAATACAGTTTTGACAGGATATTCTTATCTTCCTGGAAGAAAACTAAATCTAAAAACTCTATTTCGTTTAAGTTAGTTAGTAAAAGTACAATTAAAATAATTTTTACTAATAAATAAAACAAATTGATCTAAAATTTCTTTTGTACCTGACCAGATTAAAATAATATAATCTATAAATCTACCCAGAAGACTATGTGGGATAGAAAAGGGTTGTTTTCCCAGATTTCTGTTTCTTCCCATGCCCCCATGTAAAGATTAGCGTAACTGGGGGAAAAACAGGTACCCATTGCGGTACCACATGTTTGCAGATAAAATTGTTTCTCAAAGGTAAAAAAGTGTTTTCTAAAATGAAATTAATTGATTCTATTAATAACATTTGTTTGTCTGCTTCTATATCGGTTTGTTTGTTAAACCAAAATATAATTGCTTCCATACCTTTAGTATGCGGTATATTCATGTAAAGGGCGCTTACATCCATAGTTTAATTTTTTAAATTTTATTTATTGTATCCATCGAGTCTATCAAATAAGACTTTAAAAAAGGAACTAAAGGTTAAAGGAAAGTATCAATAAATTCAGATAATTTTGACGTTAAAGAATTGATCCCTGACACTATTGGTCTACCCGGTGGTTTTTCTATGTTCTTGTGAACTTTAGGTAGATGGTAGACAATTGCTACTGATGGTGTATAATTTTTAAGGAAATAATATTAATTTTTATTTAAAACCCCCCATTGATTTCGCATTATATAATAATTCTGCATATTCATCTAAAAAATCTTAGTTGGGTCACCTGTAATTTTTTTTATATGTGGCACTATCTTCCAGTAATCTGAATGCTTAATTACACCTATTCTAAGCCCCCTAATAAAATAACAAAGCCCCAAAAAATAAAAAAAATTCCCTACCCTAATCTAAATTACAAAAGTAATCAGCTCTATTACCAGCCCTTTAAAGGGCCTTTTGTGGGGCATTGCCCCAATGTAATCAGCTCTTTTACCGGTAAAAAAAAGAACAACCCCCCCCATTACAACCCACCACCCGCATACCCCTACTCTAACCCACCCAATCCCCCCTTAAAAAAACCTAAGTCTAACCCCCAAGTGCTCCTTACCTGTCCTGAAGACCGGCGGAGAAGGTCCTGTTCCAGGCAGAGAAGTCTTCTTCCAGGCGGCGACCTCTTCTTCTTCCAGGATCGGAGGAGTTGAAGACCAATGACCACGGAGCTGAAGACCGTCCATCTGGGACTGAAGACCGGCGATGCTGGAACTGAAGATGGCAACGCTGGAACTGAAGACCGGAGCCGGAGCATGGAGGGTCCTCTTCATACGATCGCCGCCGTACACTGAATAGGAATTCAAGGTACGTGATTAAAAATGGCGTCCCTTGAATTCCTATTGGCTGATTTGAGCCTTCAAATTCAAATCAGCCAATCGGGTTCAAGCTACTTTAATTCTATTGACTGATTTGAATAGCCAATAGAATAAGAGCTACTGTAATTATATTGGCTATTCTAATCAATGCTCCACAAAAGGCCCTTTTAAGAGCTGATTACTTTTGTAATTTAGATTAGGGTAGGGAATTTTTTTTATTTTGGGGGGCTTTGTTATTTTATTAGGGGGCTTAGAATAGGTGTAATTAGCTTAAAAATCTTGTAATTTTTTTTATTTTTTGTAATTTAGTGTTTTTTTTTTTGTAATTTAGTTTAGTGTATTTAATTGTATTTTAGTTTAGATATTTGTAGTTTATTTAATTAATTTATTGATAGTGTAGGTGTATTTGTAACTTAGGTTAGGATTTATTTTACAGGTAAATTGGTAATTATTTTAACTAGGTAGGTATTAAATAGGTATTAACTATTTAATAGCTATTGTACCTAGTTAAAATAAATTCCAAGTTACCTGTAAAATAAATATAAACCCTAAAATAGCTACAATGTAATTATTAATAATATTGTAGCTATCTTGGGGTTTATTTTATAGGTAAGTATTTAGTTTTAAATAGGAATAATTTAGTTATTTTTAGGAATATTATTTCATTTCATTTAAATTATATTTATGTTAGGGGGTGTTAGGGTTAGACTTAGGTTTAGGGGTTAATAAATTTATTATAGTAGCGGCGACGTTGCGGGTGGGAGATTAGGGGTTAATAAATGTAGGTAGGTGGCGGCGATGTTAGGGAGGGCAGATTAGGGGTTAATACTATTTATTCTAGTGATTTACTTTAATAATAATTAAGTTAGGGGTGTTAGAGTTAGATAGGGTTAATATAGTTAATATATATAATATAATAACTATATTAACCCTAATATAATTAGGGTTAATATAGTTAATATAGGTGGCAGCGGTGTAGGGGGGTCAGATTAGGGGTTAATATATTTAATATAGGTGGCGGCGGTGTAGGGGGATTAGATTAGGGGTTAATATATTTAATATAGGTGGCGGCGTTGTAGGGGGATAAGATTAGGGGGTAATACATTTATTATAGGTGGCGGTGGTGTAGGGGATTAGATTACAGGCAAAAGAGCTGATTACTTTATGACAATGTCCCGCAAAAAGCCCTTTTAAGGGCTGGTAAAAGAGCTAGTTACTTTGGGGCAATGCCCCGCAAAAGGCCCTTTTAAGGGCTGGTAATAGAGCTGGTTACTTTGGGGCAATGCCACGCAAAGGCCCTTTTCAGGGCTATTTGTATGGTTAGACTTAGGTTTAGTGGTAGGGAAATTTTAGCATTTTAGGGGTTAATAAATTTAATATAGGTGGCGGCGGTATAGGGGGATTAGATTAGGGGTTAATAAATTTAATATAGGTGGCGGCGGTATAGGGGGATTAGATTAGGGGTTAATAATTTTAATATAGGTGGCGGCGGTGTAGGGGGATTAGATTAGGGGGTAATACATTTATTATAGGTGGCGGCAATGTAGGGGGATTAGATTACAGGTAAAAGAGCTGATTACTTTGTGACAATGCCCCGCAAAAAGCCCTTTTAAGGTCTGGTAATAGAGCTGGTTACTTTGGGGCAATGCCACGCGAAAAGCCCTTTTCAGGGCTATTTTTAATTTAGTTTAGGGTAGGGACATTTTAGTATTTTAGGGGGTAATACATTTATTATAGGTGGCGGCGGTGTAGGGGGAATAGATTAGGGGTTAATATATTTAATATAGGTGGCGGCGGTGTAGGGGGATTAGATTAGGGGTTAATATATTTAATATAGGTGGCGGCGGTGTAGGGGGATTAGATTAGGGCTTAATACATTTTATATAGGTGGCGGCGGTGTAGGGGGATTAGATTAGGGGGTAATATAGTTAAAATAGGTGGCGGTGGGGTAGGGGGCTCACATTAGGGGGTAATAATTTTAATATTGATGGCGGCGGTATAGGGGGATTACATTAGGGGTTAATAATTTTAATGTAGGTGGCGACGGTGTAGGGGGATCACGTTAGGGGGTTAGACATTTAATGTAGCTGGCGGCGGGGTCCGGGAGCGGCGGTTTAGGGGTTAAACACTTTATTAGGGATTGCGGCGGGGTATCGCGGTTGACAGGTAGGTAGACATTGCGCATGCGTTAGGTGTTAGGTTTTATTTTGCAGCCAGTTTAGGTAGTTACGGGGCTCCAATACACAGCGTAAGGCTTACAACACTTGCAATTTGTGGCGAGGTGAAAATGGAGTAAGATTTCTTCATTTTCGCCACGTAAGTCCTTAAGTTGTATATTGGATACCAAACTGCGCTGGTTTGGTATACCTGTCTATGGGCCAAAAAACTACGGCCGAAGGCAGAAATATACGAGCGTAACTTCTATGTTACGCCGTATATGTGATACCAAACCAGTGCAAAATTTGGCGTCGCCGGCTTCTGCGGGCGATGATTTATATCGGATCGCGGCCCCAGACTCTGCCTGCACTTTCTGTCTTCTTATCTATTCTGTGTTTTAAAATATAATCTGTAAACTCCATTGAATTGCTTCAGACTTGATAAAGGAAGGAACTCTTCCGAAAGCTTGTCAACTTATAAATGTATAGTTAGTCCAATAAAAAAAGTATCATTGCTCAATGCAATACTCTTGTTAGTTTGATATCTAAAAATTTCTAAATGTATGATTTGCAGAATAGTCTGGTGAATAAAAATTTGATCATTTAGCACTTAGTTCTTTCTGGGTAGTATTTTCCCATAATTCTTTCCATACCTTATCATCTTCTACTTCTATATCTGTTTTGATCACTCTCTCTTTTCCCTTTTTAGTGTTCAGATGTCTTAGAAATTTCTTCTTTTTCTTGTTCTCTACTTCATGTTCAAATCTAAGGGGCCAGATTATAAAAATTAGCATGGCCTGTTTAGCACACATATAACAATTTGAAAGTAAAAAGGTAGCGCGTGAGCAAAGTACTCAGGCAAAGTAACGCCAGGAACTTATATAACTCCTTCCCCTCATAGAGTGCTAAAATAAATGCTTATTAGTTAATGCTTGCGTGCTAACCTGACACTGCGCTAGACCAGCTGCCCTAAAGTAAAGGTGGGTTAGCAGGGATGAATTGGGACCAAAAATAGGCACAGGCATTTTAAGACAGAGCAGCCTACTCCCTCCTCTTTTTGTCATTTAACCAAACCTCATAACTGACAAGTATAATGCACTAGTTTGATTTACAAAAAAACATTTGTTTGTAACACCCTTCTATCATTGTATTTTGTAAATTAGTCCTCATTAAATAGTAAAAAAATTAAATGTAATTTAAAAAAAAAAAAAAACAGTTCCTATTTAAATAAAGAATAAGCACTTGTTTCTCATTAGCCTGTGTAGTCACAATCACTCAAAATAGCAGCCTCCTGAGCACTTGTCATCATGCATAATCTGCATCAGACAGAAAAAAAACCACACAAATACATCCACAGGCAGTCGGCACCCACATGCACAGACAATGCACCCCAGACATCCACTATCACACAAAACAGGAACCCACAGGCATCAGAAGGCATCATGAAGAGGAGTAGCTTCTCTATGACTGGCTAACAGGCACAGCAAGACAGAACATAGGTTTCCAAGTATTTATATTCAAAACACATTAAAGCATATTAAAAATTAATAAAAATTATAATACACTGATTCTTCCTGTGGGGGCTGGCATTTTATCCATGATGTCACCATGGCACAACATCACAAAGGTTTCGTCTGAGGGCTGCTTCTGGTGTGCACATTCTCCTCTTTCAAAGCCTCGGCATGGGCCTTAAAGGGACAGTATACACCAATTTTCATATAACTGCATTTAATAGACACTACTATAAAGAATAAGATGCACAGATACTGATATAATAATCAAGTATAAAACTGTTTAAAAACTTACTTAGAAGCTTTCAGTTTAGCTCTGTTGAAAAGGTAGCTGGAAATCCCACTTCAAGTGGGAAATATGGACACTCTCCCCTCCCCCTTCCTTTGCTTATGAAAAGACCCTTTACACAAACAGAAGCAAGCTGGAGTAGGTATCTGTTGGTATTCTCCTAAAACTTTGGGGCTTGGTTAGGAGTCTGAAAATCAGAGCAATGTTAATTAAAAATAAGCAAAACTATACATTTTAAAAAAACAAAAACTTTATGGCCTATATAAATAGATAATTTACAACACATTTATGCAAATAAAAAATGAGTGTATAATGTCCCTTTAATGTTACGATCTACATCAATGCTTCCTGCTTGATATGAAACCCCATGAAGATTGTTGCTTCCATGTGAAGTTGTCTGTCCCTGTCTCCTGCTACTTTGGGCCTTAAGTAAACGTATATGGCTATATTGCCAATATTATTTGGGAAGCTTTGGGCATACAAATTATATTTTATTGCCTGCATTTCATTTATGATAACAGATGCTGTTATGGAGGATGTTACTTTTACTCCACAAGCTGTGACTGCCTAGGGCACATTAAATATGGATATAAGGTAAGTGCAGGGGCAGACTGAGACAAATCAGGGCCCTGGGCAACAATTAGGGAAGGGACCCCACTGTCTCACACTGACACAAATGTATGTAAATGAACATTTTAGCCTCCCTGCTCTGACCCCATCAGAGACAGGGCCCCTAACCTCCAGCTCCTCACCCCACACTCCATAGTCCCCCTACTCGAGGGCCCCCGAACAAAACAAACCCACATCCAGCCACAAGGTCCCCACTCTGGAGCCAGGGCCCACACTAAACCCACACTTAACTGCTTAGTTACTGATAGGGTAGCTGTCAACCCCAGTTTAAGCAGCACACTAGGAGCCATAGAGATGCCATTTGTGGGCCCCCCTACATGTTGGGTCCTCAGTTCAGGTCCTATTTGCTTGGCTGATCAGTCCACCCCTGTGCTTTGTATTCATATGACTGCACATCATTTTCTACTTGGGCTTTGAAATATATTAATTTATATGCTGGCTTGTTTTTTTTTTATATTAAATGCCTCATCCTTAGTTCACTTGTTCCCTTTGTTCAAACTTCTGTTGGCAAGATAAAAAGTTATATTAAACTTGCATTGAGTAAAATCCTTTGTCCACAGGATTTTTGAGTAGGAGGCAAGATAAGAGTGTCACGCAAAAGAAAAATGGAGTAGCTCTCTGTAAAATCTACTCAAAAGTAAAATTGTATAGAAAATCTAATGCGCTGAAAAAGCTAGCCACTCTCACACTGCGATATGGTAATAATAAGCTAATAAGCATAAGCCTAAAAATGGAG
Organism: Bombina bombina; assembly: GCF_027579735.1. Lineage (NCBI taxonomy): Eukaryota > Metazoa > Chordata > Amphibia > Anura > Bombinatoridae > Bombina > Bombina bombina. The sequence continues at coordinate 352,773,071 of NC_069503.1, forward strand.
TGAAAACAACTATCATACAATGGCTGAAAAAGTTATAACAGTATGTGAACAAAAATCTAAAAGATCTAGCAATCTAATACATCTCTAAAAATAATAGCAACGATAAATCTCCACTATTTCCCCAAACTTAAAGCGTAATTCTAAAATGTTCCATTAGTAGGATAACATTTTGAAGTCTTTGATAGATATTATGTACAGTAATATTGACTCCTTATTAGCTGTAATAACCAATACTCACTTGGGAATTGGTGTTTCTGATTGGTTTAGAAAAAACAATTCCCCTTTAAGGCTTAGTACTCCTTATTCTTGGTGTGCTAGTGTTTCTGAAATGTTGATAGCCATTAAATAGATGCTTAAAAAGTCAAACTTAGAATACTCTTTAAGTTTGTACCCTTCCTCCATTCTTCACAGTTCACTTGCCTTCTTCTTTTCTTTCTCTGGGATGTCAGGTTCTGCGGTAGTATAGAACTGATTTGTACAGTTCACTTACCCGCTTTCTCCTTTAGTTCGGTCCCCTGGTTTAGGCGTTTGTGAGAGCTGACTGGTGCAGTGAGTAGCGTGTGCGTCGTGTCTTCTGACGACCTTCTCTTTGTTTCCGGGTTTGTGACGTCTCTGGATCACGTGATCCTTCCTCTGCCAATGACAGTGCTTGGATTCGTTCCGTTGAAAACAGAGCGCTCTTTTTGTAAAATTATCGGACCTTGAGTACCATCTACGCTTTTCAGCAAAGATTATTAACCCCTAATCTGCCGCTCCCGACATCGCCACCACTAATAAAATTTATTAACCCCTATTCCACCTCTTCCTGACATTGTTGCCATTATACTAAAGTTATTAACCCCTATTCCCCCACACCCCAACATTGCCCACACTATAATAAATATGTTAACCCCTATTCTGCTGCTCCCCAACATCGCCGCCACTAAATAAAGTTATTAATCCCTATACCTCTGGCCTCCCACATCCCTACCACTAAATAAACCTATAAACCCCTAAACCTAACAACCCCCTAACTTGAAATTAAATTGACAAGATCCCTATCTTAAAATAAATAAAAACTTACCTGTCAAATTAAAAAAAACTAAGTTTAAACTATAAAAATAATTATCAATTAAATTAATTAAATTACACATTAAAAAACCTAACCCTACTAAAAAAATTAAATCTCTAATTACAAATAAGAAAAAATAATAAATTACAAAAAATTAAAAAATACTAAAGTACAAAAGATAGCAAACACTAATCTAGGAAAAAAACAAATGAAATTATCCAAAATAAAAACAATTACACCTAATCTAATAGCCCTATAAAATAAAAAAGCCTCCCCAAAATAAAATACCCCCTAGCCTACAATAAACTAGCAATAGCCCTTAAAAGGGTCTTTTGTAGGACATTGCCCTAAAGAAATCAGCTATTTTTCCTGAAAAAAAATACAGACCCCCCCAACAGTAAAACCCAACCAACCCCCCAAAATAAAAAACCTAACTCTAAAAAAAAAAACAAATCTACCCATTACCGACTACCGACATCTTCTTCATCCCTGCAGAGACGGAGCGGTCGATGTGTGGAGGCAGAGGTCCAGGCGATAGTCCAAGGCGGAGGTCCAGGCGGAGATCCATCGATCCAACATGGAGGTCCTGTTCATGCGATCGTCTGCTGCACACAGAGGATTGAAATGCAAGGTACCCCTTTTATACTGGGGTACCATTGCATTCCTATTGGCTGAAATTTTTAAATCAGCCAATAGGAATTAGGGCTGCTAAAATCCTATTGGCTGTTCAAATCAGCCAATAGGATTTAAGCAGCTCTCATTCCTATTGGCTGATTCGAATACCCAAAAAATGGGTAGCTTTTTTAGTTAGGTTTTTAGCTTTGTGGGTTGTGGGGGGGTGGTTTGTAATGTTAGCGGGTGTTTGTTTTTATTTTTAGAAAAATAGCTGATTTCTTTAGGGCAATGCCATACAAAAGACCCTTTTAAGGGCTATTGGTAGTTTATTATGGATTAGGGTTCTTTTATTTTGGGGTGTTTTATTTTTAAAACGGGGTATTAGAATAGGAATCATTTTTATTATTTTGGATAATTAGTTTGTTATTTTGTGTAATTTTTTTTTCCTTTTTGGGGTGTTTTTTTTTTAGAATAGCCATTTTTTATTTTTAATGGGCAGCAAAAGAGCTGAATGTCCTTTTAAGGGAAATGCCCATACAAATGCCCTTTTCATGGCAATGGGTAGATTAGGATAATTTATTTTGTTATTTTTTCTAATGTTTTTTTATTTTTTTGTAATTTTAGGGATTTTTATTTTTTGTAATGGTAGGTTTTTTATTTTTGTAATGGTAGGTTTTAGTGTAAGGCAGCTTAAGTTTTATTTCACAGGTAAATTTTATTTCTTTTAACTAGATAGTTAGTAAATAGTTAATAACTATTTACTAACTAGTCTACCTAGTTAAAATAAATACAAACTTACCTGTGAAATAAATATAAAACCTAAGCTAGCTAAATATAACTATTAGTTATATTGTAGCTACTGTATCTTAGGTTTTATTTCACAGGTAAGTATGTATTTAGTTTTAAATAGGTATTATTTAGTTAATAATTGTAACTTTAATTTAGCTCTATTTTAATTATGTTAAAGTTAGGGGGTGTTAGGTTTAGAGTTACGTTTAGGGTTATGGTTAGGTTTAGGGTTAGATTTAGGGGTTAATATAGTTTAATTTAGGTTGTTGCGATGTGGGGGGCTGGCGGTTTAAATAGGAATAATTTAGTTAATGATAGGAATTTTTATTTAGATTTCTTTTAATTATATTTAAGTTAGGGGGTGTTAGGGTTAGGGTTAGACTTAGATTTAGGGGTTAATAACTTTAGTATAGTGACGGCGACGTTGGGGGCGGCAAATTAGGGGTTAATAAATGTAGGTAGGTGTCGGCGATGTTAGGGACGGCAGATTAGGGGTTAATAATATTTAACTAATGTTTGTGAGGTGGGAGTGCGGCGGTTTAGGGGTTAATATGTTTATTATAGTGGCGGCGATGTCCGGTTCGGCAGATTAGGGGTTAAAAATTTTATTTTAGTGTCTGCAATGCGGGAGGGCCTCGGTTTAGGGGTTAATAGGTTTTTTATGGGTGTTAGTGTACTTTTTAGCACTTTAGTTAAGAGTTTTATGCTATGGTGTTGTAGTGTAAAACTCTTAACTACTGACTTTAAAATGCGGTACCAGTCTTGACAGGAGAGGGTGTACCGCTCACTTTTTGGCAGACTTGTAATACCGGCGCTATGCAAGTCCCATTGAAAAAAGAGGATACGCAATTTACGCTAGTGGATTTGCGGTATTTCCAAGTCTGGCCAAAAAAGTGAGTGGAACACCAGTACCTGCAAGACTCGTAATACCAGCGGGCGTTAATAAGCAGCGAGGACCTCTTAATGCTGCTTTTTAAGCCTAACTCATAACCTAGCCTTTGTATTTTCTTTAAAATAAAAAAAAAGTAGGGAGTCAGAATGATATTTCTATCCTGACTTTGTTTTTCAGTCTCCATTTACTGCCTATTTTTCTGAAGTTAAAGGGACACGATACCCAAATTTTGAAACACTTTAAAGTGATGTAGTATAGCTGTAAAAAGCTGACTAGAAAATATCACCTGAACATCTCTATGTAAAAAAGGAAGATATTTTACCTCAAAATATCCTAAGTATTTACACCACATTGAAAAGGACTTTAAGCAGCAAATCAGTATGCCTGTCCCGGGACCTGCAAGAGAGCGTGCCTCATGCACACTCATGTTATTTCCCTATTCAGTTTAAGGAAGTTTACTATGAAATCTCAGGAAAATTAAGTGAAATCTCATGAGATCACAGTAAAAGAGCACTGCTAATGATGATTGGCTGCTGTTCATTTCTTTTTTTTTTCTTTTTTTTTTTACCTGCAGCTGGGCAGTAACTGAACAAAAACTTTTTACACAGAACTGACTGAGGAAATTGTGAGGTAAAATATTTTCCTTTTTTACATAGAGATTCTCAGGTGATATTTTCCTATCAGCTTTTTACAGTTATGCTGCATCACTTTCAAATGATTTAGCATATGAGTATTATGTCCCTTTAACAATGTTTTTGCCTTCTTTTACAGATCTTCAGAAAACAAAACACTTTTCTTTTATAGTTAATTATTAGTTATTTTTTACTTTTATGCTGAATCTATGGTTTCCAAAGATCTGGTAAGTATGCCCTTATGGCTCCGGTATTTTAAATATGATTATGTCTCAGAAGGAAACTTACAGGGTTTAAAATAAGGAACATTTCACAGTAACAATATAAGACATAAAAGTGGTTCAAATGATTGTAACACCACTGGAAAATTGTTTATTCTAAAAAACAAGTGTTTTTAGTGTATTTTTCTGATTTTAAAATAAATCAAATCTGCTTTTCTTTACAGGAAAATAATGTCAGAATTACTTTCTGAGTAAATTTTGAAGGTAACATCCTGGTTTGTGGTCTGATCTTGAATAAACCTTTTTTCCTATAGTCCTATTGTAATTTAAAATACATTCTCTCTTGTTATTAAAAGATCTGTCTCACACAAGTTGGGTGTGTGTTTCAGTTAAAACTAAAAAATCTTTCCTATACAGTATATACAGTATACAGGCAAGGGTTTCACTTCCATACATTTCTTTTCCTCTTCACTTCCAAGATTTAGATTCTCAGTCCCAGATGAGGGGACGAGATAGGTGGTTTTCCATTTTGGCTTCATGTTTTACAATCCTTATTTACTTGTTCAGGTGTTTCAAGGTGTTCTTTGTTTGGGGACATTTGAATTAGATTTTTGGTATATCACCACTCCCTAAAGAATCTCTGAAATTGGAAGTTACATTTCAGTTTATAAAAATGTTTTTGAGCAAGCTGGAGGATATGTGTTTTCCAATATTATAGTCTGTCATTTGCATCCCTCTTTTTCAGTTGTACTGAAGAGGCTCTTTTTTTGAGGATTCAAAATTTAAATCTGTCCAGAAGTCTACTCATGTTAGAGCCAGTTTGGCTCCTACTGCTATGGAGAAACAAGAAGTCAGTTAGTCCTGAAGGAGATCTCTCCAATATTTGTGTGGGCTCAATGCAAGTTTCTGTCAGCCATTCACATTCCAGAGCAGACTTCCTTTGCAGGAAGCAAGTCTTACCAATGGCAGAATGGCAGTTCCACAATTCATCTTTTTTAGAAGATTGTGGACAAGTGGTGCTTTCCAGAGGTAGTAATATGGCCTCTGGTCTCTATTGTTAGGTTCCACAATATTTCTGTTTTTCCCAGATGTTTTGTCAGTATTTATTTGTTTCTTTCATTTTTATTGGTAAGTGTAAACTGCTACTTTTCACCTGTAACTTTGAACATTTACATTTGTTTTAACTATAAAATGTAAATGCTTAACACATTTTCATTATTTGTTTAATTTTAAACGAATGCTGAATAGTGCAGTTAATGAATATTCAGGGAAACAAATTCCCTCAAAATGAAAATGTCTTGACTGTGCAATTGTAACATATATGTATATATGTAGTATTGGGATCTAAGCACTCACTGTAAATGTGAATTGCCTGGGTGCACTCTATGGTAGATAGGTAGAAACTTCAAGAAAAGAAGAGGCACTCACAGGACTTAGTTAACATAAATTGTATTTGTATTTCATCAATAGGGAACAGTCAACGTTTCGGTCCTCACAGGGACCTTTGTCAAGACTGTTTCTCAATTCGAAAGCGTGTAGTATGTTCAGCAGGCATTTTCCCACTAGGATCCCCCCCACTGCCTGCAAATTAACACCCCGGAAAAGGTGCAGAGTCTGCTATAAAAATGGAGGGAGGAGGGAGTCTAGTTACCATTGCCCTGACTGCCCCTCTCAACCTGGCCTCTGTATTACTAATTGCTTTCGAATATATCACACAGAGTTAAACGTTTACACTGTGTGCAGAATTATTAGGCAAATGAGTATTTTGACCACATCATCCTCTTTATGCATGTTGTCTTACTCCAAGCTGTATAGGCTCGAAAGCCTACTACCAATTAAGCATATTAGGTGATGTGCATCTCTGTAATGAGAAGGGGTGTGGTCTAATGACATCAACACCCTATATCAGGTGTGCATAATTATTAGGCAACTTCCTTTCCTTTGGCAAAATGGGTCAAAAGAAGGACTTGACAGGCTCAGAAAAGTCAAAAATAGTGAGATATCTTGCAGAGGGATGCAGCACTCTTAAAATTGCAAAGCTTCTGAAGCGTGATCATCGAACAATCAAGCGTTTCATTCAAAATAGTCAACAGGGTCGCAAGAAGCGTGTGGAAAAACCAAGGCGCAAAATAACTGCCCATGAACTGAGAAAAGTCAAGCGTGCAGCTGCCAAGATGCCACTTGCCACCAGTTTGGCCATATTTCAGAGCTGCAACATCACTGGAGTGCCCAAAAGCACAAGGTGTGCAATACTCAGAGACATGGCCAAGGTAAGAAAGGCTGAAAGACGACCACCACTGAACAAGACACACAAGCTGAAACGTCAAGACTGGGCCAAGAAATATCTCAAGACTGATTTTTCTAAGGTTTTATGGACTGATGAAATGAAAGTGAGTCTTGATGGGCCAGATGGATGGGCCCGTCTGACTCCCGCCAGCAAGGTGGAGGTGGAGTACTGGTTTGGGCTGGTATCATCAAAGGTGAGCTTGTGGGGCCTTTTCGGGTTGAGGATGGAGTCAAGCTCAACTCCCAGTCCTACTGACAGTTTCTGGAAGACACCTTCTTCAAGCAGTGGTACAGGAAGAAGCCTGCATCCTTCAAGAAAAACATGATTTTCATGCAGGACAATGCTCCATCACACGCGTCCAAGTACTCCACAGCGTGGCTGTCAAGAAAGGGTATAAAAGAAGAAAATCTAATGACATGGCCTCCTTGTTCACCTGATCTGAACCCCATTGAGAACCTGTGGTCCATCATCAAATGTGAGATTTACAAGGAGGGAAAACAGTACACCTCTCTGAACAGTGTCTGGGAGGCTGTGGTTGCTGCTGCACGCAATGTTGATGGTGAACAGATCAAAACACTGACAGAATCCATGGATGGCAGGCTTTTGAGTGTCCTTGCAAAGAAAGGTGGCTATATTGGTCACTGATTTGTTTTTGTTTTGTTTTTGAATGTCAGAAATGTATATTTGTGAATGTTGAGATGTTATATTGGTTTCACTAGTAAAAATAAATAATTGAAATGGGTATATATTTGTTTTTTGTTAAGTTGCCTAATAATTATGCACAGTAATAGTCACCTGCACACACAGATATCCCCCTAAAATAGCTATAACTAAAAACAAACTAAAAACTACTTCCAAAACTATTCAGCTTTGATATTAATGAGTTTTTTGGGTTCATTGAGAACATGGTTGTTGTTCAATAATAAAATTAATCCTCAAAAATACAACTTGCCTAATAATTCTGCACTACCTGTAATTTGAAAGCAACCTGTATGTGTTCCTATTTTATTTTATTTTATTATTCTGTATTCCTAACTTCATAAATCCCCTGACCTTGTCCTGTCCCTTTATATGTTAAGCCCATCCACTCTAAGGCCATTATAAGTTATACAAAACAACTAAAATACTCCTTTTAGAATATCCTGAGTTATCCACTTTTGCAAATGGTATGTCATGAGGGGGGTAATTTTCATTCCTGGGCTGCCATACTGTCTCAAGGCAACATAGGTCTAGAAAATCAATGTGCCAAATTTCTATGCAGACCCTATATTGGGCCCTGTAACTTCCTAAAACCCCATAAAACCTGTGAATAAGGGGTATTGTTGTACTCATGGGAGATCACTGAACACAAATATGGGTGTATTATAGCAGTAAAAAATATAAGGATGATGATCTAAATAGAAACTAAATTTGACCAGGTTTTGTGACTAAGTGGCTACAAAAAAAGACTAAACATAGTCCTTTTTCAATACCCTGGGTTGTCTACTTTTGCAAATGGTATGCCATGGTGGGGTAATTTTCATTCCTGCGCTGCCATACTGTCTCAAAGGCAACATAAGTCCAGAAAATTAATGTGCCAAATTTCCATGCAAATTGGCAGACCCTATATTGGGCATTGTAACTTCCTGAAACCACATAAAACCTGTGCATAGGGGGTATTGTTGTACTCATGGGACATCGCTGAACACAAATATGGGTGTATTATAGCAGTAAAACATAAAAGGATGATATAAACAGCAAAAAGGCAGTGTTTTTGTGATAAACTAAAACTAAAATATGAATATTACCTTTGGCCAGATGTTGTGACTAAGTGGCTACAAACAAAGGCCTAGATTTAGAGTTTTGTCGGTAAAAACCCGCGTAGCTAACGCTGTTTTTTTTCCCAACGCACCCTTCAAACAACGCTGATATTTAGAGTTGTCTGAGGGGCTGCGTTAGGCTCAAAAAAGGGTGCGTTGAGCCTAATGTAGCTCCACTTCAACCCTCAATACCAGCATTGCTTACGGTAGCGGTAAGCTAGGAAAACATGCTCGTGCACGATATCCCCATAGGAAACAATGGGGCAGTTTGGGCTGAAAAAAAACCTAACACCTACAAAAAAGCAGCGTTCAGCTCCTAACGCAGCCCCATTGTTTCCTATGGTGAAACACTCTCTAAGTCTGCACCTAACACCCTAACATGTACCCCGAGTCTAAACACCCCAAACCTTACACTTATTAACCCCTAATCTGCCGCCCCCGCTATCGCTAACACCTGCATTATATTATTAACCCTTAATCTGCTGCTAGGGACACCGCCACAACCTACATTATCCCTATGAACCCCTAATCTGCTGCCCCAATGTCGCTGCTACCTTACCTACACTTATTAACCCCTAATCTGCCAACCGGACCTCGCCGCCACTATAATAAATGTATTAACCCCTAAACCGCCGCACTCCCGCCTCGCAAACACTAGAATAAATAGTATTAACCCCTAATCTGCCCTCCCTAACATCGCCGCCACCTACCTACATTAATTAACCCCTAATCTCCCACCCGCAACGTCGCTGCTACTATAATAAATTTCTTAACCCCTAAACCTAAGTCTAACCCTAACCCTAACACCCCCTAACATAAATATAATTTAAATGAAATGAAATAAATATTCCTAAAAATAACTAAATTAATCCTATTTAAAACAAAATACTTACCTATAAAATAAACCCTAATATAGCTACAATATAACTAATAATTACATTGTAGCTATTTTAGGATTTATATTTATTTTACAGGCAACTTTGTATTTATTTTAACTAGGTACAATAGCTATTAAATAGTTATTGACTAGCTACCTAGTTAAAATAAGTACAAAATTACCTGTAAAATAAATCCGAACCTAAGTTACAAATACACCTAACACTACACTATCAATAAATTAAATAAATAAATTACCTAAAATTACCTAAACTAAAATACAATAAAATAAACTATTCCATGATACAAAAAAAACAAACACTAAATTACAAAAAATAAAAAAGAATTACACAAAGTTTAAACTAATTACACCTAATCTAAGCCCCCTAATAAAAAAAAAAAAGCCCCCCAAAATAAAAAATTCCCTACCCTATTCTAAACTACCAAAGTAATCAGCTCTTTTACCAGCCCTTAAAAGGGCTTTTTGCGGGGCATTGCCCGAAAATAATCAGCTCTTTTACCTGAAAATAAAAATACAATACCCCCCAACATTACAGCCCACCACCCACATACCCCTACTCTAACCCACCCAAACCCCCCTTAAAAAAACCTATCGCTAACCCCCTGAAGATCTCCCTACCTTGAGTCGTCTTCACCCAGCCGAGCTGAATTCTTCATCCAAGGTGCGCAGAGGAGGTCCTTGATCCGGTAGAAGTCTTCATCCAAGCGGCAAAGAAGAGGTCCTCCATCCAGTAAAAGTGTTCATCCAGGCGGAGTCTTCAATCTTCATCCATCCGGAGTGGAGCGGAGCCATCTTCAACGGAGCCGACGCGGAGCCATCCTCTTCAACCGACGACTTCCCGATGAATGAAGGTTCCTTTAAGGGACGTCATCCAAGATGGCGTCCCTTCAATTCCGATTGGCTGATAGAATTCTATCAGCCAATCGGAATTAAGGTAGAAAAAATCTGATTGGCTGATGCAATCAGCCAATCAGATTGAAGTTCAATCCGATTGGCTGATCGGAACAGCCAATAGAATGCGAATTCAATACGATTGGCTGATTGGATCAGCCAATCGGATTGAACTTCAATCTGATTGGCTGATTGCATCAGCCAATCAGATTTTTTCTACCTTAATTCCGATTGGCTGATAGAATTCTATCAGCCAATCGGAATTGAAGGGACGCCATCTTGGATGACGTCCCTTAAAGGAACCTTCATTCGTCGGGAAGTCGTCGGTTGAAGAGGATGGCTCTGCGTCGGCTCCGTTGAAGATGGTTCCGCTCTGCTCCGGAGGGATGAAGATTGAAGACGCCGCCTGGATGAACGCTTCTACCGGATGGAGGACCTCTTCTTTGCCGCTTGGATGAAGACTTCTACCGGATCAAGGACCTCCTCTGCGCACCTTGGATGAAGAATTTGGCTTGGCTGGGTGAAGACGACTCAAGGTAGGGAGATCTTCAGGGGGTTAGCGATAGGTTTTTTTAAGGGGAGTTTGAGTGGCTTAGAGTAGGGGTATGTGGGTGGTGGGTTGTAATGTTGGGGGGGTATTGTATTTTTATTTTCAGGTAAAAGAGCTGATTACTTTGGGGCAATGCCCCACAAAAAGCCATTGTAAGGGCTGGTAAAAGAGCTGATTACTTTGGTAGTTTAGAATAGGGTAGGGAATTTTTTATTTTGGGGGGCTTTTTTATTTTATTAGGGGGCTTAGATTGGGTGTAATTAGTTTAAACTTCTTTTTTATTTTTTGTAATTTAGTGTTTGTTTTTTTGTATTATAGAATAGTTTATTTTATTGTATTTTAGTTTAGATAATTTATTTAATTAATTTAATGATAGTGTAGTGTTAGGTGTATTTGTAACTTAGGTTAGGATTTATTTTACAGGTAATTTTGTACTTATTTTAACTAGGTAGCTATTAAATAGTTAATAACTATTTAATAGCTATTGTACCTAGTTAAAATAAATACAAAGTTGCCTGTAAAATAAATATAAATACTAAAATAGCTACAATGTAATTATTAGTTATATTGTAGTTATATTAGGGTTTATTTTATAGGTAAATATTTAGTTTTAAATAGGATTAGTTTAGTAAATTTTAGGATTATTATTTTGTTTCATTTAAATTATATTTAAGTTAGGGGGGTGTTAGGGTTAGGGTTAGAGTTAGGTTTAGGGGTTAATCATTTTATTATAGTAGCGGCGACGGTGCGGCCGGGAGATTAGGGGTTAATAATTGTAGGTAGGTGGCGGTGATGTTAGGGAGGGCAGATTAGGGGTTAATAACATTTATTCTAGTGTTTGCGAGGCGGGAGTGCGGCAGTTTAGGGGTTAATACATTTATTATAGTGTCGAAAAGGTCCGGTCGGCAGATTAGGGGTTAATAAGTGTAGGTAGCGGCGACGTTGGGGGGGGGCAGATTAGGGGTTAATAAATATAATATAGGGGTCGGCGATGTTAGGGGCAGCAGATTAGGGGTTTATAGGTATAATGTAGGTGGCGGCGGTGTCCGGTTGGCAGATTAGGGGTTAAAAACTTTTATTATAGAGGCTACGATGTGGGGGGGCCTCGGTTTAGGGGTACATAGGTAGTTTATGGGTGTTAGTGTACTTTGTAGCACAGTAGTTAAGAGCTTTATATTCCGGTGTTAGCCCATAAAGCTCTTAACTACTGACTTTTTTTGGCGGTAGGAGTTTTGTCGGTAGAGGGTCTACCGCTCACTTCTTCCAAGACTCCAAATACCGGCGTTAGGCAGATCCCATTGAAAAGATAGGATACGCTATTGGCGTAAGGGGATCTGCGGTAGCGTCGTGGTAGGGAAGTGAGCGTTAGACCCTTTCCTGGCTGACTCTAAATACCAGCGGGCGGTAAAAAGCAGCGTTAGTACCCCTTAACGCTGCTTTTGACGGCTAACCCCAAACTCTAAATCTAGGCGAAAGACTAAACATACTTCTTTTTCAATGCCCTGGGTTGTCTACTTTTATAAATGGTATGCCATGATGGGGTAATTTTCATTCCTGGGCTGCTATAATGTCTCAAAGAGGACAAAGGACCAGAAAATGAATGTGCCAATTTTCCATGTAAATGGGCAGATCCCATATTTGGCCCTGTAACTTCTGTAAACCCCATAAAACCTGTACATGGGGGGGTACTGTTTTACTCTTAGGACATTGACAAACACAAATATGTGTGTTTTATAGCAGCAAAATATAAAAGGTTGATGACAGAAACAGCCAAAGTGCAGTGTTTGTGCAAAAAATGCATAAAGAAAATGAGCACTACCTTTGGCCAGATGTTATGCCTAATGGGCTTCACAAAAAGATGTGACATGGCCCTTTTGGAATACCCTAGGGTGTCTTCTTTTGAAAATGGTATGCCATGATGGGGTAATTTTCATTCCTGGGCTTCTATAATGTCTCAAAGAGGACATAGGCACAGAAAATTAAGGTGCCAAATTTCCATGCATAAAGACTGAAATGGGCAGACCCCATATTTGGCCCTGTAACTTCTGTAAACCCCATAAAACCTGTACATGGGGGTAATGTTTTACTCGTAGGACCTTGACAAATACTAATATGTGTGTTTTATAGCAGCAAAACATAAAAGGTTGATTACAGAAACAGCCAAAGTGCAGTGTTTTGTGCAAAAAACGCATGCAAAAAAAATGACCACTACATTTGGCCAGGTGTTGTGACTAAGGGGCTTCACAAAAAGATGTGACATGGCCCTTTTAGAATACCCTAGGGTGTCTTCTTTTGAAAATGGTATGCCATGATGGGGTAATTTTCATTCCTGGGCTGCTATAATGTCTCAAAGAGGACATAGGCACAGAAAATTAAGGTGCCAAATTTCCATGCATAAAGACTGAAATGGGCAGATCCCATATTTGGCCCTGTAACTTCTGTAAACCCCGTAAAACCTGTACATGGGGGGTACTGTTGTACTCATAGGACATTAACAAACACAAATATGTGTGTTTTATAGCAGTAAAACATAAAAGCTTGATGACAGAAACAACCAAAGTGCAGTGTTTGTGTAAAAAACGCATACAACAAAAATGACCACTACATTTGGCCAGGTGTTGTGACTAAGGGGCTTCACAAAAAGACGTGACATGGCCCTTTTGTTATACCCTTGGTTGTCTACTTTTGTAAATGGCATGCCATGATGGGGTACTTTTTCATTCCTGGGCTGCTATAATGTATGAAAAGCAACTTAAGCCCAGAAAATGAATGTGCCAGATTTCTATGTAAATGGGTAGGCCCTATGTTGGACCTTGTAAATTCCAGAAATCTCAGAAAACCTGTACATGGGGGGTATCGTTATACTCATGGGACATCTCTAAACACAAGTATGGGTGTTTTATTGCAGTAACATATATCATGATGATGATATGCACAATAAAACCATTTGGAAAGCTTAAAATTTCTTAATTTCTCACACTTACTTCAATTTTTTTATATAAAATTATAGTTGAGAAATAAATCTTGTATGCCAAAAGAAAACCCTATCTGTTCTCTAAAAAACAATATATAATTAGTGGGGTGCACTTAATGTGAAAGGGGTAAATTATGGTTGAAAAGACATATAGCTGAAATTCAAGGTTTTGTTTACGTTCAGAACTTGAACAATTGCCTATGTCATGAAAGGGTTAAAGTTATATCCTGTGTTTGGAGAGATCCTGAAACCAAAAATACAAAGTTAAACTGTTGGGGATATATGTTGCTCTATTGTGGGCATTGTAACATTGCTTGAATATTTGTGAATAGATGGTTCAGATTTTTAATTAGGTCTGTATGCAATACAAAACAAGGTGTAACATTTTTTGGGGTAACAAAAGTTAAAATTTGCATTTAAAAAACAAAAACACCAAAAAAACTTTTGCTAAGAGCAACTTGTTTACTCTTATATCCTGTGTTTGGAGTAAATCCTGGAACCAAACTACAGTTGAAATTAGCATTTAAAAAATTCTAAACCAAAGAAGTTAATTTGCTTAAAAAGGGATTTCAACAATAAGTGGACTGACAAACATTATTGAAGACTTGACAGAGCAAAATAAAGATTTGCAATTAAAGTTAGATAAAATACAGTCTGATAGAGATTGTTTTAAGCTTTCTGCGTTTACTAACACCATACAGATCGGTAAATTACAACGTCAATTAAAATGAACAGAAAACAGCAGAAACAAATACTTAAATAAAATTACTGAGTTACAAATGAAAGTAAAACAAGAAGAAAAAATATTTAGTGATATTTCTGGGAACAATGCAGATAGTGATCACTTACTGCCACAAAGGAAAGAGCCAAAACAAGTAATAAAACAAGATAAAATGCAAGTGGGCCCCACTAAAAACCCAAGTTCTATTCCAATTGCCCCTGTCATAAAATCTGAGAATTTTAACACCCTGAAAGTTCCTACAGGTTTTTCAATTCAGACTAGGCCGATGACTGTAGCAGATAAATACATTTTTCAGAAATGGTGGGGCACAATCCCCACAAACAGCTTTAATAACTTTTCACATTGGTTTCACAAGGGGTCTGAAAAAGCCATACAATTAGGTATGAGCATGCAGGAATGGACAGAAATGCTTCAAGATGCCACTGGCCCCTATGCCAACAGGTTATTAGGATTCAACTCAAGCATATCTGATCAGGCTGGGAGAATAGTTAAAACCTTTTTCAATTTTACTAGTCTAGAAAAAGAGATTAGTGAAATTACCATGAGACCTCTGGATGGGCCATTTGAAGTAGCAAAAAGAGTTGTATTCTGGTGTGTACTGCGCCAATCACAGACCCAAATGGTCTGGGGGTCACCAGCTCACATACAGAGGGTACTTGAAGCTCTCCCTAGAAAGTGTCAGGAGTTTGTAAAGCTGTATGATCCAAACTCCACAAACTTAGAAATGGTGCTCACTAGAGCTGAGAAGTGGTGGAATTATCACCCATACACCATTAAGGCAATTTCTGCAGTGAAACAATCAATGGAGAACAATCTGAATATTCACAGGCAGGAATCAGGGAGGGGTAACAGAAGGAATGTTTGGGGATATCAGAATAGTAGAGGATCAAATACAGGAAACTGGAGAGACAGGAATTTAAATGGCGATATTAACAGAGGAGAAAATAAGTATAAAAATTGGAGGCTGAGGCCAAATGAGATAAGCAATAAGGCCAACTTAAGTTATTGGGAACTCAAACAACAAAACAGGAGAATGGGTTTTTAAAGAAACAGCTGACAGAGCTGGATTGCTCAAATTAAACAATTAAATTTTGTTTATAAGCATATTTGTTTGCAGTGCATTTATATCATGTAATGTGTACTTTAGTTTTCAGTTCAATTAATAATTTTAAGTGTTTTCATTATTAAGTTTTAAATATGCCAATATTTAGAATGCATAGTTAATTGATGCATTATCTTCCTAAAAACCAATAACAGATACCTCCATTGTAATTATTTTTGGGATGCCATGTAAACTGTCTGAAGTCTTATATTTCAGAAAGAAAACCAATGAAGACAGAAGGCTTCTCACCTTTCCTTCCAGCTTTCCCCAATAACACATATTATAGATTGTTGTTTTTCAGGTGTCTTCAGGACTGATCTTACCATGAAGCAACCGCTTTAACTTCTCCCCATAGACGTTAATGGAGCACGCTTAGAGTTGCTATCACTTATCGCCCAGAGGAAGTTTACTTTCACCGCTCATCAGCTCCGGATGGCATTTGTCAGCTGAGAGCCAGTACATGAGACCGGAAGACGCCCACAGCTGTTTGAAACTATTGGAGCCATATCTGATTTTGGATTGAAGCAGCAGATCACGTGGACGGAATACGTCATGCATAAACAGACGTGGCAGCTTCAAACAGGATCAGAGAGTGGTTCAGGTTATCGTCAAAGATGCTACAAATGTCTCTCTCTTCTTTTGCTGACAGATGATAGCTATGACAGGACGCCAGGATCGGTGAGTGGGGTACATCACATAGTGACAGGCTTTGATGTGTATATATATATATACACACTAGTGCATAGACCCACTACGGTAGCGTCCTTCATCTGGACTGTATTGTATTATATTATATTATATGGGATAGAACACCTTCTTTTGATTGTAGCTGTTGGGCAAGGACACTGTGGATATACTAAGTTTGTTCATTACTATTGACTCTGCATATAGGCTCTCTGGGCATTAACCACCAGGGCATACCAAGACTTTTCTGATAGTCTGGATTTTATATCCTGTTGCATTTTTCTCTCTACTATTATACAGTACTATATATATATATATATATATATATATATATATATATATATATATATATATATATATATATATATATATATATATGATGATTTTTAAAAAAAAATATATATATGTATATATACCTATTAGACTTGTGCAGCCAATAAAATTTTGTTTCAGACAAAATTTTCATAACGAATATTCGGGGAAATTTGTTTTCTATAATATTCATTGGTTGCACTATTTAGTATACATTTCATTTAAAAAGAAACAAAAACTAAATCTTAGTTAAACATTTTGTTAAAACGAATGTAAATTTTCAAAGCTACAGGTGAAAAAGTTCACTTTATACTTTTTGCGTGCTGGAGAGTGTGCTTACCTGGTGCACTTTTGCCAGAGCCCTGGCAGCACTAAGAGAAGGCTTAAAGGCACAGTATACACCGGAATTTGTATTGTTTAAAAAGAAAGATAATACCTTTTTTACCCATTCCCCGGTTTTGTTTAACCAACACGTTTATAATAATATACTTTTTACCTCTGTGATTACCTTGTATCTAAGTCTCTGTAGACTGCCCCCTTATTTTAGTACTTTTGCCAGACTTGCATTTTAGCCAATCAGTGCAGACTCCTACAGTAGGTAACTCCACGTGCATGACCACAATGTTATCTATATGTCCTACATGAACTAACGCCCTCTTGTTTTTAAAAAAAATTCAAAATGCATTCAGATAAGAGGCGGCCTAAGAAATTAGCATATGAACCTCCTAGATTTAGCATTCAACTAAAAATACCAAGAGAACAAAGCAAAATTGATGATAAAAGTAAATTGGAAAGTGGTTTAAAATTATATGCCATTGCTGAATCATACAAGTTTATTTTTGACTATACTGTCCCTTTAACGCGCTGGGCTCCCAGGACCTGTACTAACTTTAGTGCAGGTCCTGGGACCTGACAGCCCTATGCCTCCTGTTAGCGCAGTCGTGGCTCTGGCAAGAAGAGGATCGGGTTAACGCTCTCTCCAGTGCACAAAAGTTAAGTATTAATTAATTTCAATAAAGGAAACAAATTAATTTAATCAGTATTTATTTGTTTTCTTTCATTTTCATTGGTGCATTTATTAGAATATTTGTTTTGTCAAAACGAAGATAATTTTTTGCTATTAATGTTATGTACATCTTTAGTACCAATATATCTATATAAATAAATATTCTGGTATAGATATATACATATATATATAAATACAGAAGTATATATTTAGAAATACAAAGATCATTTTGTAGTATGTGATGAACATTAGAATGTAAAATATTTACAGTAAGTACACAGTAAAACACATGCAGCTAGATTAGAGTTTTGCTGTAACAGGGGTGTGTTGCTAACATGCACTTTATTGTCACCTGCAGCGCTGGTATTACGGGTTTTTACAAACCCGGCGTTAACAGGCAAGAATTGAGCGTAGAGCAAATTTTAGCTCCACACTGCACTCCAATACCAGCGCTGCTTAAGTCACAGGTGAGCTGGTTGTACGTGCTTGTGCACGATTTCCCCATAGACATCAATGGGGAGAGCCGGCTGAGAAAAAGTCTAACACCTGCAAAAAAGCAGCATATAACTCAGTAACTCAGCCCCATTGATTCCTATAAGGAAACACATTTTATGCTTACACCTAACACCCTAAAATGAACCCCGAGTCTAAACACCCCTAATCTTACACTTATTAACCGCTAATCTGCCGCCCCTGACATCGCCAACACCTACATTATACTTATTAACCCCTAATCTGCCACACCGGACATCGCCGCCACTATAATAAACATATTAACCCCTAATCCGCCGCACTCCCGCCTCGCAAACATTAGTTAAATATTATTAACCCCTAATCTGATGTCCCTAACATCGCTGCCACCTACCTACATTTATTAACCCATAATCTGCCGCCCCCAACGTCGCCGCCACTATATTAAATGTATTAACCCCTAAATCTAAGTCTAACCCACATTGTAGCTAGCTTAGGGTTTATTTTTATTTTACATGTAAGTTTGTATTTATTTTAACTAGGTAAAATAGTTATTAAATAGTTATTAACTATTTACTAACTACCTAGCTAAAATAAATACAAATTTACCTGTAAATTAAACCTAACCTAAGTTACACTAACACCTAACCTAATCCTACAATTAAATAAATTACCTAAATTAAATACAATTAAATAAATTAAATAAAATTAGCTAAATTACAAAAAAAAACACACTAAATTACAGAAAATAAAAAACAAATGACAAGATCTTTAAACTAATTACACCTAATCTAAGAGCCCTACCAAAATAAAAAAAGCCCACCCAAAATTAAAAAAAACCCTAGCCTAAACTAAACTATCAGAAGCCCTTAAAAGTGCCTTTTGCGGGGCATTGTCCCAAAGAAATCAGCTCTTTTACCTGAAAAAGAAATACAAACAACCCCCCAACAGTAAAACCCACCACACACACAACCAACCCCCAAAATAAAACCCTAACTAAAAAAACTAAGCTCCCCATTGCCCTGAAAAGGGCATTTGGATGGGCATTGCCCTTAATAGGGTATTTAGCTCTATTGCTGCCCAAAGCCCTAACCTAAAAAAAAACCCCACCCAATACACCCTTAAAAAATCCTATCACTAACCCCGAAGATTCACTTACCGGAAGAAGTTGTCATCCAAGCGGCAAAATGTCCTCAACAAAGCCGGCAGAAGTGGTCCTCCAGACGGGCAGAAGTGGTCCTCCAGACGGGCAGAAGTCTTCATCCAGACGGCATCTTCTATCTTCATCCTTCCGATGCGGAGCAGCTCCATCTTCAAGACATCCGGCGCGGAGCATCCTCTTCTTCTGACGGACTAACAAATGAAGGTTCCTTTAAATGACATCATCCAAGATGGCGTCCCTTAGATTCCGATTGGCTGATAGAATTCTATCAGCCAATCGGAATTAAGGTTGAAAAAATCCTTGAACAGCCAATAGAATGCGAGCTTAATCCTATTGACTGATTGGATCAGCCAATAGGATTGAACTTCAATCCTATTGGCTGATCCAATCAGCTAATAGGATTTTTTCAACCTTAATTCCGATTGGCTGATAGAATTCTAAGGGACGCCATCTTGGTTGATGTCATTTAAAGGAACCTTCATGTGTCGTTAGTCCGTTGGAAGAGGATGATACGCGTAGAATGTCTTGAAGATGGACCCGCTCCGCGCTGGATGGATGAAGATAGAAGATGCCGTCTGGATGAAGACTTCTGCCCATCTGGAGGACCACTTCTGCCTGTCTGGAGGACCACTTCTGCCAGCTTCGTTGAGGACATCTTGCCGCTTGGATGAAGACTTCTCCCGGTAAGTGAATCTTCGGGGGTTAGTGTTAGGATTTTTTAAGGGTGTATCGGGTGGGTTTTATTTTTCGGTTTGGGTTTTGGGCAGCAATAGAGCTAAATGCCCTTTTAAGGGCAATGCCCATCCAAATGTCCTTTTCAGGGCAATGGGGAGCTTAGTTTTTTTAGTTAGACTTTTATTTGGGGGGTTGGTTGTGTGGGTGGTGGGTTTTACTGTTGGAGGGTTGTATTTTCTTTTTCAGGTTAAAGAGCTGATTTCTTTGCGGCAATGCCCTGTAAAAGGCCCTTTTAAGGGCTATTGATAGTTTAGATTAGGTGTAATTAGTTTAAAGATCTTGTAATTTGTTTATTATTTTCTGTAATTTATTGTTTTTTTTTTAAATTTAGCTAATTTAATTTAATTTATTTAATTGTATTTAATTTAGGTAATTTATTTAATTGTAGGGTTAGGTTAGGTGTAACTTAGGTTAGGTTTTATTTTAGCTAGATAGTTATTAAATAGTTAATAACTATTTAATAACTATTCTACCTAGTTAAAATAAATACAAACTTGCCTGTAAAATAAAAATAAAACCTAAGCTAGATACAATGTAACTACTAGTTATATTGTAGCTATCTTAGGGTTTATTTTATAGGTAAGTATTTAGTTTTAAATAGGAATAATTTAGGTGATAATAGTAGGTTTTATTTAGATTTATTTAAATTATATTTAAGTTAGCGGGTGTTAGGGTTAGACTTAGATTTAGGGGTTAATACATTTAATATAGTGGCGGTGACGTTGGGGCGGACGATTAGGGGTTAATAAATGTAGGTAGGTGGCGATGATGTTAGGGACAGCAGATTAGGGGTTAATAATATTTAACTAGTGTTTGCGAGGTGGGAGTATGGCGGTTTAGGGGTTAATATGTTTATTATAGTGGCGGCGATGTCCGGAGCAGCAGATTAGGGGTTAATATTTTTATTTTAGTGTTTGCGATGCGGGTGGGCCTCGGTTTAGGGGTTACTAGGTAGTTTATGGGTGTTAGTGTACTTTGTAACACTTTAGTTATGAGTTTTATGCTACAGCGTTGTAGTGTAAAACTTATAACTACTGACTTTAAAATGCGGTATGAATCTTGACGGGATAGGGTGTACCGCTCACTTTTTGGCCTCCTAGGACAAACTCGTAATACCAGCGCTATGTGAGTCTCATTGAAAAAAGACTATACGCAAATTGCGTAAGTTGATTTGTGGTAAGGCCAAAAAAGTGTGCGGTGCCCCTAAATCTGCAAGACTCGTAATGCCAGCGATAGTGAAAAAGCAGCGTTATAACCTGATAACGCTGCTTTTTCAGTATAACGCAAAACTCGTAATCTAGCCGATTGTATATTAAAATTGAATAAAAATGATTTTTCTTGTCTTAAGGTATTTGAGTGGAAAGGACTCCAAAGTGTTTATATATATATATATATATATATATATATATATATATATATATATATATATATATATATATATATATATATATATATATATATATATATAATCCCATCAATTGTACAGTGTTACCCTCCAATGGTCATCTGCCCGGGTGCCAACATGTAATTAATATTCCAAAAAAATGGTCGCACTCTCAGGTCTTTTAGTGAAAAAATCGTAGTTAATTTTAATGAAACGTTTTCGGGGTATTCCTCCCCATCATCAGCATAAACATACAGTGCATCAAACAAACTTAAATAGAGGCATATTGCTCATTAAACAAATAAAAAATACCTGTGTGTGAAAATTTCTCAGTGTGGTGACGCCAAACAGTGTGTGTGTGGACCGCATATTCTGCGTTCCACTGTGAGGACCGGAAGTGTTAAGTGTAGTATTATATCCGGTATCCTCAATTTTATAGAAAAAACTTATAATGTTGTTTTGTGCATACAAACTTGTTGTATTAATTTATAGTTAAGTTACTAAGTATGCCATAGTGTTTCAATATCTGTGCCATTATTAGCAGTGCATCACACTCTTTGTGAATTATTGCAATTGCGTGAATTTATTATACCGATGCATTATCCACTACTCATAAACTCTTATATATGTACATTGTTGCCTGTTATCTTAAATTACATCTCCCTTATTGAAGTATTACTAGTGTCCGTTACGATGATCTCTATGACAGGTTCTATAGGACTCGCTGTCATATTCTGGTTGTCATAGGAACCGTTTGTTGTGCCGGTTCTACTTGGGCGGATTGATCTGTTAATTTACCTTTCTCAGATTAAGCGCTATACTCTAGCCAGTATATGCTACCTTCGTGCCTTATTGTTAACATGGTTTTATGGACTTCATTCATTTACATATCTCTTATGCTTATCTTAGAACATGCCTATTCGAGGCATATATAGGGGCTAAAGGGTAAGCCGTCATTATGGATTATGTGTTTGATCCACACAAATGGACCTAGATAACAGTAAAGAAAAATAAAAGCATCAAACAATAATTCACAAAGAGTGTGATGCACTGCTAATAATGGCACAGATATTGAAACACTATGGCATACTTAGTAACTTAACTATAAATTAATACAACAAGTTTGTATGCACAAAACAACATTATAAGTTTTTTCTATAAAATATGAGGATACCGGATATAATACTACACTTAACACTTCCGGTCCTCACAGTGGAACGCAGAATATGCGGTCCACACACACACTGTTTGGCGTCACCACACTGAGAAATTTTCACACACAGGTATTTTTTATTTGTTTAATGAGCAATATGCCTCTATTTAAGTTTGTTTGATGCACTGTATGTTTATGCTGATGATGGGGAGGAATACCCCGAAAACGTTTCATTAAAATTAACTACGATTTTTTCACTAAAAGACCTGAGAGTGCGACCATTTTGTTGGAATATATATATATATATATATATATATATATACATTTTAGTATATATGTGTATATATGTAAATATATATATATATATACACACATACACATATTTAGACATACAGGGGCCTATTTATTAATGTGCGAGCGGACATTATCGGATATTGCAGATCATGTCCGCCGCACAATGATAAATGCCGACAGCATACACTCTCAGCATTTATCATTGCACCAGCAGTTCTTGTGAACTGATGGTGCAACGCCGCTCCCTGCAGATTCGCAGCGGTGTCAATCAACCCGATCGTATTGGATCGGGTTGATTTTCGGTGATGTCTGTCCGCTGCCTCAGAGCAGGTGGACAGGTTATGGAGCTGCTGTCTTTAGACCGCTGCTTTATAACTTGTGTTTCTGGCAAGCTTGAAGGCTCGCCAGAAACACACGGCTTCAAGCTCCATATGGAGCTTGATAAATATGTCCCACAGTATATATATATATATATATATATATATATATATATATATATATATATATACACACACACACACATATTATAGCCCTTTACAACAAACCCCTTATCATTTACCTTTTAACCCTTATAAAACATTTGTATTAATATCTATATAAATAATTTGAATCAGAATATATGAGTGTAACATTTTATTTAAATGTATTTATGTTGTGTTTGGGGGACATTTTTTTTTAACTCTTACTCTTTACGCTACTTTTTGGATAGCATAAAATGTTATCATGTTAGAAAATATTACTCTGCCCCCATCCGGCTACTTCATAATGCCACCCGACTGGCAACATTTTCTGTTGAAAACACTTAGGGGCTGAAGGGTTAAAAACTGGAGAATTTTCTGGGATTAGAATCTTACCCACTGTCTTATGCAAAGACATGACAGCAACCAGTAAGCTGTACATTGTGCTGTAATAAGACAAATACAATTTAAAATAATAAAACATCTCTCCTTTCATATTTCTCTGTAATAATTATTTTACATTCTTTAATGATATATTTTTCTTTTCTACCTAATAATTGTCTTGAAGTCTTAAACCTACCAGCTACCACTGTCACCTTCGTACTTGCAAACAAGAACTCTTATTAACACTTCAGATTGCAGCTAAATTTGAAAAGTAAAGTGACATCACTCTAACAGTATTAAAGAAAAGTAACTTGATTAATCTAATAAAACAAAATGAACATGACACCTTATATCACTAAAATAATTTTTGAGTGAAATCAGAAATGTAATTAATGCAAAGATTATTAAAATAAAAAAACATCATATTGAAATCCACTCATTATAGAGATAGTGCCATTATTATTTTTTTGCATGACATTACAGGAATTTTCATTTTATAATTTATTTATGATCTCATGTAGCCATTAAAAAAATTCTGATCATTTTCTGTTTCCAAGGAAAATGAAACAAAAGGATAATAGGACAGCTCTCAAACCAATATAGTTATTAAAAAATATTTATAAATCATTTGAATAATAGAGATGTGAACAGGTAAAAAATGTGTTTCGTCCAAATGATTTATTTCAACGTTTTCAATGTTTGGTTTGTTACATTGTGTCAGACAATAAGTATGTAAGCTTTACTTCTGTTTCTTGGACAATACTGACCCCAACAAAAAATATTTTTTAAAAGTTATCTTTTTTTAGTGGTGCTGCTGGCTTTTAGCAGTAGCACTAACTGCTAATTTAACTTATTTAAGTTTAAGCTGCTGTCCAGGTGCTCCTCTACTGCCCTAAATGTGTTACAAAAAGACAAAAAGGGGTTACAAAATTTCCATAATAGACAAAACAAAATCAAACTTTGTTTTAATGAGAAATGATATTTGTCTGAAATTAATTTTTTGCCTGTGCAAGTCCAGTAGTCAATGTATATCAGTAGTATTGAAAAGGATTTTCAGTTTAAATATACTACAATACTTATAAGTCTAACTCTCATTCACAGTGACGTGTGATGAGGTCAGAGGTTGGTGAGGCATTGGGTATGATATGCCCGAGAAAGACCTATATATGAACACGACAGAGGCAGCTTAATGTTACGATAAAATTGGCAGGTTGCAGGTCCAATTTATTGCTATTAATACATTTGCTTCATTCACTTGTTATCATTTGTTGAAGGATATGCAGCAATGCAGAACTGGGTGCTAACTTAACATATTAAATCAGCCAATGGCAAGAGGCATATATGTGCAACCACCAATCACCAGCTGCTCCCAGTAGAGCATTGCTGCTCCTTAGCCTACCTAGGTATGCTTTTCAAAGGATACTAAAAGAAAAAAGAAAATGAGACAACAGAAGTAATATGTAAAAGTATTTAATATTGTATGTTCTATCTGAGACATGAAAGAAAAGATGCACACATACTCTCATACAGATGCACACACACTCTCATATAGATGCACACACACTCTCATACAGATACACACACCTTCACTAGAAGCCCCATTGTGTACCCAACTGCTTTATGCCATTAAACCATCAGACCTCAGACCAGATGCATTTATCCAGCAATCCATATGTGTAAACTAAGCATCAAAACAAAATCATGTCCCATATCACATTATGACACTTGCACGCGTGTTGAGCAATCCCTGTATGCCAGCTGCATGTCTAAACTTCAAGCCAAATACATGTCTGTAATTCCTGTATACAAGCTGTGTGATAAAATGTCAGTTCAGATGGAGGCACCACTCTTCATGCCAGCTGTATGCTTAGCTATTGGAGCTCAGAGCAGATGTATGTCTCTATGAAGACTTTGTCAGCAGTATGCACAAACATTACCCCCCAGACCAAATACTCATCCTCTAACCTTCCAAAGTTGTAAAATTATTACCCGTGACTGAGTGTAAAGGGTGAGGACTGGGAGCAGTATTTTAATGGTTCATGGCAGCAGCTGGGTGCTAAAGAGTAGAGGTTGGGTGATCTGAGTCTGGCATTTCTGGTTAGGGTTTAGCTTTTATGCACAGGGTTTGGGCAGGCCCAGGTTTCTTCAATAAAAACAGGAAAATTATATAAGTAGATCAGCCACCATTGGATATCAAAGTTTCATGCTGTGATGGCATGGATTATGTGAGATATTCTAACATCACAGCATGAACCTTGATATCCATAATGGCTGAGCCTGAGAAGGGATAAATAATTATATGATTTTATTTTCTTAATCATGCTAACACAGCTATGAGTGCTTAAAAAGGCAATAAGGCAATGGGCATACTAATACTTTGCTCAAAATCAAATAAATTGCTGGTAACAGGCACAGCTATTATTAGAGACCATAATTTAATGTTAGAATATCTCACATCACAGCATGAACCTTTGATATGCAAATGGTGGCTGAGCCTGATTTCTATAATTTTATTAAGCAAAACAGCTATTATTAGAGAGCATAATTTAAATGTTAGAATATCTCACATGATGTGAGATATTCTAACATAAACATTATGGTCTCTTTTTTTTTATTTTATTTTTTTATTTACAACTAAATTCCAGTACTACAAGGCAGTTAGACTGAAAAAAATGCTTTAAACATTTGTTAAAGACTGAAAGAATAAATAAAAAAAAATTAAACAAAAACAAGTCATAAATTGAAACTTAACTTTCCCACAATGTTCATTTAATAAAGACATGCCCTTATTATTTGCTCTCCATTCAAAAACAGTCTTATGCCATAATAAAATAGTCCCAGAAAATTACTCCACATCAAAATTGGTGAATACCATTTTGCTGTGTAGTTATTAAAACCTCAATCCATCGATGCCATTCTAATGTGACTTATTTACACACTTAGCCGAGGGCATGTTCTTAAAACACCAGCATTAGTCCATTCAAATTTAAACATAACAAAAGAAGCCAAATTTCAATGAAACAGCAAATGGGGCCACTGGTATATTAATACAGGTAGCAGAGATCCATATCCAGGTGGTGCGGACATCAGGGGGCACTCCAAAACCAGTTGCTGCATAAGAGTGGTTGCCACTGACAAAAGCTTGAAATAACCTGTGTTTACAGGGAAGGGGGGGTCATGGCATTGCTGCTGTTCTTAACTAGGACTTCTTGCAGCAATTAAGGGAAATGGTATCCAAGAAAGGCAAAGAACAATTCATGAAACATAACTAGCAGGCTGTTCTCCATATCGTCGCATAATCTGATCATGCGTAAATTTCACAAAAGCATCATATTGTTCTGCAAGTTTTGTGGTCAAAATTTCTTCATATTCTTCGCGAATTTTATCTTCTCGTTCTTTAAGGAGACGTTCACATATCATTCCAACCTGTCTTAGAGTAAAAAGTGGCTGTTCCTTTCGTAATGTTGAGGAAGTGGATGATCCAGGTAAAGTTGGCCCAGAAGGGAGGAAAGTCTGTGGCTGCCCTTCTGTAGAACAGCAGGGGTCTGTATGTTGAAAGCTGCTTTCCAAGTGTTTTCTCTTTTGCATCCGTTTATACTCTTGCTTTATGTTGTAAAGGATTTGTTCTGCAGTGAGTCTGGATGACACCTCGCCAAAGGGCGAGGGCTCCATGCGGAGGTATTTTTGAGGGGAAGGCCCTGAGGTGGATAGTGGGGCACATCTTCTCCTCTTGGGAGAGGCAGCCGGACTCAACAAGGGGTCGAAATCGATAGTCCTTTTTAATGTGGCTCCACATGCCATGGCCAGACACGCCAACCGGGTTGAATATGCTCAAAGCCGGTGCAGGACAGCAGCGTCTTCCGTGTATACAATTAAGAGGCGGCCTAACACCGGGGTCCTCTCCCCAGTAACCAATCCGTTTTTTAAAGGGCTTCACGCCGGCTCCAGAACTCGATATACCAATTGTGTAGTTCCTGAGGGTCAGATTAACCGTTAATAGTGGTTGGCAAGGCACTAGGTAACTTTTCAGAACAGGATGGTAAAAGATCCTTCCAAACAACCGCACCAATCCTTTTCGTTACTTGCTGCTTCTATGGTCTCTAATAATAACTGTTAGCATTAGCAGATTGCTTAATAAAATTATAGAAATCAGGCTCAGCCTGGCCACCATCATTATATGGATATCAAGGTTCATGCTGCTGCTGTGAATGCTGTGATGTCAGATATTGAGATATTATAACATTAAATTATGGTCTCTAACTCTAATAATAGCTGTTAGCATTAGCAGATTGCTTAATAAAATTATAAACATAAGTAAAGTAAATCAGCCACCATTCATGGATATCAAAGGTTCATGCTGTGATGTCATGGATGTGAGATATTCTACATCACAGTATGAACCTTGATATCCATAGTGTGGCTGAACCTGATAAGGGATGATAAATAATTATATATTTTATTAATCAATCTCTGCTGCTAATGGTAATGATGCTAATGGCATGCTAACAGCACTTGCTATGAGTGCTGGCATAAAAAGGCAATAAGGCAACATATACACACACACAATACAGTGTGTATATATATATATATATATATATATATACACACACACACAATACAGTGTATATATATATATATAGATATATTATATATATATATATATATATATATATATATATATATATATATATATATATATATATATATATATATATATATATATAAAATTGAGCACTGGCTGACCTATGAAACCAAGAAATTGCAGCCAGTAATAATATTATTTATATGTAAACCGTAGTTAAATCTGGAGTAGCAGTGATATGATTGAAACCCTTCTGACCTCTTTAATTCAGAGATACAAAAATGGATTAAAAGTGTTTTTCCCCTAAGAGTGAATTAACAGCATATGGAATTAAAATATTTAATTTCAACTATTACCACCTTTAGCTGTTATGCCAGGGCTTTCAGACACTCTCCTTCCAGAATTCACCATCAGCAATAGTTTTGGGTGATGTGTTCCTTATTTTTTTTATCAAAACAGCAGTAAAGTGTCATCTGCCTCTGTGGTTCTAGCTGTTAGATTTATTTCCATGTAATGCTAATTAGTACACTATGATGAAAGTAAATGGTAAAGAACTGGAGGCAGTTTCCATAATGTATTTTAAAAATTACTGATACTTGATTTATAAAATGTCATAAAGGTCCTGAACATTGCAATATAAGGGGAGTGCAAAATAAAACTTCAACATGTACTTTATTTAAAATAAGTATTAATAAAACAGATTATTCCCACTATATAGCATTGTAAACCTTCTGAGATCCATAAAATGAGTGCTGCTGAAATAAGTATTACATACATGCTGCTTGAGTCTAAAGATATGCCTATGGGACATTGACCCACCCGGCTCTCTCTCAGTTGCTCTGTCTCAGTCAGGCTGCCGTTGCTGCAAAAAATGGTGATGACGACTCACTACTAGTAAACAGACAGTGACCGGACTCGGCAGTGGCACGCAGCAGCTCCCTCCTGGCTGCTTGACTGCTTCCCGCCATCGCCAGTAACAGTTAGTCCGACGGCACTGACTCATGTCACGTTCAAGCCTGGCACGCCTCCACAGCAGCATTCTTATACCTGATTGGCTGTCTCTTTAGCTGATCATAGAAGCGGTTTGGAGAAACACCTCTTTGGAGAGTGGTATGGGCCCGGCGAGATACCACTGGGTGGCGCTAGCTCATAGTGAGCTAGTAGCACTATGAATCATCCAAGTTGCGCAATCAATTTAGGGCAGCGGAACGGCTCACCACCTCTCAATTGTGCAACATGGATGATTGATTCATGTTGTTGGATGAATAATTTGAATCGCATCTGGTGGCTCCGGCAGAGGAAGGAGGGGGGGCTAGGTACCTGGGGGGGGCGTGGTCAGAAAAGTATGCACAAAAACACTCAACTTTTTTTTTTTTTTATTTAAAAATTTCAAAAATTTCCTCTTCCTCCCCTGCATCCTATTACTGCACGTCACTGCATTCCCCTGGATAGAACATATGTATGGTTCTCATAGTCTCTTATTTTAAAAAATCAACGCCTAGATTTAGAGTTCTGCGTTAGCCGTCCAAACCAGCGTTAGGGGGTCCTAACGCTGGTTTTGGCAGGCCGCTGGTATTTAGAGTCAGTCAGGAAAGGGTCTAACGCTCACTTTCCAGCCGCGACTTTTCCATACCGCAGATCCCCTTACGTCAATTGCGTATCCTATCTTTTCAATGGGATCTTTCTAACGCCGGTATTTAGAGTCTTGGCTGAAGTGAGCGTTAGAACTCCAGCCGCAGAAAAAAGTCAGGAGTTAAGAGCTTTATGGGCTAACGCCGGTTCATAAAGCTCTTAACTACTGTGCTCTAAAGTACACTAACACCCATAAACTACCTATGTACCCCTAAACTGAGGTCCCCCCACATCGCCAACATTCTAATAAAAAATTTGTAACCCCTAATATGCCTACCGCACACCGCCGCAACCTACATTATCCCTATGTACCTCTAATCTGCTGCCCCTAACATCACCGACCGCTATATTATATTTATTACCCCCTAATCTGCCCCCCCAATGTTGCCGCTACCTAACTACACTTATTAACCCCTAATCTGCCGACCGGACCTCGCCGCCACTATAATAAATGTATTAACCCCTAAACCGCCTCACTTCCCCCTCAAAAACCCTATAATAAATAGTATTAACCCTTAATCTGCCCTCCCTAACATCGCCGACACCTAACTTCAAGTATTAACCCCTAATCTGCCGACCGGACCTCGCCGCTACTCTAATAAATGTATTAACCCCTAAAGCTAAGTCTAACCCTAACACTCCCTAAGTTAAATATAATTTTATTCTAACAAAATAAATTAACTCTTATTAAATAAATTAATCCTATTTAAAACTAAATACTTACCTGTAAAAATAAACCCTAATATAGCTACAATATAACGAATAATTATATTGTAGCTATTTTAGGATTTATATTTATTTTACAGGCAACTTTGTATTTATTTTAACTAAATACAATAGTTATTAAATAGTTATTTACTATTTAATAGCTACCTATTTAAAATAATTACAAAATTACCTGTAAAATAAATCCTAACCTAAGATACAATTAAACCTAACACTACACTATCAATAAATTAATTAACTAAACTATCTACAATTACCTACAATTAAATCAACTAAACTAAATTACAAAAAAACAAACACTAAATTACAAAAAATAAAAAAGATTACAAGAATTTTAAACTAATTACACCTACTCTAAGCCCCCTAAAAAAATAACAAAGGCCCCCAAAATAAAAAAATGCCCTACCCTATTCTAAAATAAAAAGTTAACAGCTCCTTTACCTTACCAGCCCTTAAAAGGGCCTTTTGCAGGGCATGCCCCAAAGAAAACAGCTCTTTTGCATTTAAATAAACATACAATACCCCCACCAACATTACAACCCACCACCCACATATCCCTAATCTAACCCAAACACCCCTTAAATAACCTAGCACTAAGCCCCTGAAGATCTCCCTACCTTATCTTCACCACACCGGGTATCATCGATCCGTCCAGAAGAGGTTCCGAAGTCTTCATCCTATCCGGCAAGAAGAGGTCCAGAAGAGGGTCCGAAGTCTTCATCCTATCCGGCAAGAAGATGTCCAGAAGAGGGTCCGAAGTCTTCATCCTATCCAGCAAGAAGAGGACATCCGGACCGGTAGACATGTTCATCCAGGCGGCGTCTTCATCCATCTGGCGCGGAGCAGGACCATCTTGAAGCAGCCGATGCGGATCCATCCTCTTCTTCCGGTGACTCCCGACGAATGAAGGTTCCTTTAAGTGACGTCATCCAAGATGGCGTCCCTCGAATTCCGATTGGCTTATAGGATTCTATCAGCCAATCGGAATTAAGGTAGGAAAAATCTGATTGGCTGATTGAATCAGCCAATCAGATTCAAGTTCAATCCAATTGGCTGATCCGATCAGCCAATCAGATTGAGCTCGCATTCTATTGGCTGATCGGAACAGCCAATAGAATGCGAGCTCAATCTGATTGGCTGATTGGATCAGCCAATCGGAATGAACTTGAATCTGATTGGCTGATTCAATCAGCCAATCAGATTTTTCCTACCTTAATTCTGATTGGCTGATAGAATCCTATCAGCCAATCTGAATTCAAGGGGCACCATCTTGGATGACGTCACTTAAAGGAACCTTCATTCGTCGGAAGTTGCCGGAAGAAGAGGATGGATCCGCATTGGCTGCTTCAAGATGGTCCCGCTCCCCGCCGGATGGATGAAGATAGAAGACGCCGCCTGGATGAACATGTCTACCGGTCCGGATGTCTTCTTCTTGCCGGATAGGATGAATACTTCGGACTCTCTTCTGGACGGATCGGTGATACCCGGCGTGGTGATGATAAGGTAGGGAGATCTTCAGGGGCTTAGTGTTAGGTTATTTAAGGGGTGTTTGGGTTAGATTAGGGATATGTGGGTGGTGGGTTGTAATGTTGGTGGGGGTATTGTATGTTTTTTTAAATGCAAAAGAGCTGTTTTCTTGGGGGCATTCCCCGCAAATGGCCCTTTTAAGGGCTAGTAAGGTAAAAGAGCTGTTAACTTTTTATTTTAGAATAGGGTAGGGCATTTTTTTATTTTGGGGGGCTTTGCTATTTTTATAGGGGGCTTAGAGTAGGTGTAATTAGTTTAAAATTCTTGTAATCTTTTTTTATTTTTTGTAATTTAGTGTTTGTTTTTGTAATTTAGTTTAGTTGATTTAATTGTAGGTAATTGTAGATAGTTTAGTTAATTAATTTATTGATAGTGTAGTGTTAGGTTTAATTGTAACTTAGGTTAGGATTTATTTTACAGGTAATTTTGTAATTATTTTAACTAGGTAGCTATTAAATAGTAAATAACTATTTAATAACTATTGTACCTAGTTAAAATAAATACAAAGTTGCCTGTAAAATAAATATAAATCCTAAAATAGCTACAATATAATTATTTGTTATATTGTAGCTATATTAGGGTTTATTTTACAGGTAAGTATTTAGCTTTAAACAGGATTAATTTATATAATAAGATTTATTTTATTTCGTTAGATTTAAATTAAATTTAATTTAGGGGGGTGTTAGTGTTAGGGTTAGACTTAGCTTTAGGGGTTAATACATTTATTAGAGTAGCGCCGAGGTCTGGTCGGCAGATTAGGGGTTAATACTTGAAGTTAGGTGTCAGTGATGTTAGGGAGGGCAGATTAGGGGTTAATACTATTTATTATATGGTTTTTGAGGCGGGAGTGAGGCGGTTTAGGGGTTAATACATTTATTATAGTGGCGGCGAGGTCCGGTCGGCAGATTAGGGGTTAATAAGTGTAGGTAAGGTAGCAGCGATGTTGGGTGGGGAAGATTAGGGGTTAATAAATATAATATAGGGGTCGGCAATGTTAGGGGCAGCAGATTAGGGGAACATAGGGATAATGTAGGTTGCGGCGGTGTACGGAGCGGCAGATTAAGGGTTAATAATAAAATGCAGGGGTCAGCGATAGCGGGGGCGGCAGATTAGGGGTTAATAAGTGTAAGGTTAGGGGTGTTTAGACTCGGGGTACATGTTAGGGTGTTAGGTGCAGACTTAGGAAGTGTTTCCCCATAGGAAACAATGGGGCTGCGTTAGGAGCTGAACGCTGCTTTTTTGCAGGTGTTAGGTTTTTTTTCAGCCCAAACTGCCCCATTGTTTCCTATGGGGATATCGTGCACAAGCACGTTTTTGAAGCTGGCCGCGTCCGTAAGCAACGCTGGTATTTAGAGTGGCAGTGGAGGTAAATATGCCTGTACGCTCCCTTTTTGGAGCCGAACGCAGCCCTTCACAGAACTCTAAATCCCAGCGTTGTTTAAAAGGTGCCGGGGATAAAAAACATGCATAGCTAACGCACCCCTTCTAACGCAAAACTCTAAATCTAGGTGCAAATTAATTAGGGCCAGATTACAAGTCGAATGGTATTTAAGGCTCCTGCTTGTATTACATGTTGAAAATAAAAAGTGTTCGCTCGCACTCTAACCAGATGCGTGCACAAAGTCAAAGTTACAATTTGCGATCACGTTAAAATATTACCCCATAGAAGTCACTTTTTATTACATAGTATTATTATCAGTGTAGCTGTACTTTTCAATGTAGTTTTGATGTTTTTTGTGACACTTTTTTGTTTCGCGAAACAGTTAACCAGAGCTCTGAGCTTGCAGTAATCTTTCTAGCATAAATCGTGATTGTGCTTACGCGTTCGCATTTATTTTCAGTTTGTAATTTGAGCGCAAACAGATGCGATAAACCCAATATCACTCACGTGTAACTGTTAGCTCGCCACTCATAATCTAGCCCTTAATAAGGTGATAAAGACCATGAACATATTCTAGGGCATTTTTCTTCTTTTAGAAAAGTACATTGCATACAAAACAAAATAAATAATACAAATTACTGTGACACCTCCTTTTTTTCTCATACATGGTACTCTGCAGAAGCTAGCAGAACTATTCATTATGAAAGGGATATGAAACCCAAACATTTTCTTTTGTGATGGAGGCCGAGCATACAATTTTAAAACGTTTCCAATTTACTTATATTATCAAATTTGCTTTGTTCTCACAGTATTCTTTGTAGAAGAGATACCTAGGTAGAGGTCTAGAGTACTACATGGCAGGAAAGAGTGCTGCCATCTAGTGTTCTTGCAAATCATGAAAAAAAATTAGGGATTCATGTCCTTTTTAATTTAAAAAAAGTTCTCAGTACTTGGGAAAATTAATTATTAATGTTGTACATTTAAAAATACAAGAATGATCTTAATATTGTAGCAATACAGTAGCCAACTACAATGAGCAATAATTAACAACAATGAGATCCATTTATTAACAGCTGTGCAGGCAAGGTTTTTAAGGCGAGTGGGCAATCCTGCCCTCATTTAAGATTGAACAAGCCACTGCTGTCAATCATTCTGATCTCATTGGATCGGGATAATTTAACTTTGCTACACTTCAAGTGGCAGAGAGGCTAAGCAGCTTCTGCCTTAAGCCTGAAACACTGTGGCGCAAATCTAAATTTGCAGCTTAATAAATGGGTAGCGGGAATGTCATTGCTGTGGGATCTCAGAATTCAATGGTTTCAACAAGCATAACACTTGCTTTGATGACTTCCATTTAGGATTAGGGTAATAGGTTTAGTTTTTTGTTAGGGTTTGGTTAGGGTCAGTGTTAAAATAAAGGCTAAGGTCTGAGGTGAAGTTAGGGTTACTGTGTTAAGGATTGGGTTTAACTATAAAAGTAAAATAATGCAAAGTTACCACTATATAGCTCTATAAAAATCTTGTTTATAAAAAGAGGGATTATTCCACATAATAAAGCTGGTGATGACTTTGGACAGAAACACAAGAACTCAGTGATCTAATTATTGCCTCTTTAAGCTAAACAACCGTCCAAAGGCATACATTATTCTACTCTAGAGATAATGAATTTGGATGTTGGAACATTTTGAAAAATTCATCACAGTAGTGGCACTTTTTTATTTGACAATATCTTATTGTGCTATTTAAGCTATCCTCTCACAACAAGTTAAATAAAGATTACTATTTCTAACTTACAAAAAAACAACACAAAATAATTAAATTGCAACAGATAAAATTTTAAAATTGAGACATGCTTAAGAAACGGACTGTTTAAAGTAATGTAAAAAAAATTACAATTATTGCGCAGCTATATCTTTTACATGTGTACATTAAAATAATAGCCACCAAATTATATAGCCAATGTGTTTTGCTTCCAGTACTGTGTTTAAACTCTGTTTAAGAAAAAAGCATGATATTTTGTATATCTAATTTACACATCTTACCCAAAGTTCTGGGTAACAATGTACACAGAATACTTCTGGAGAAAAGCAAGTGGGGATTCTTTCCTAGATGAGCTAATTGGCTATACAATTATTTTTGTGTCTTTTACTTTTATGAAATAGAGAATTTAATCTTAATCTTCTCTGAGGAAGTGCATGTGCGCATGCGTGAAACGCGTCGGGTGTTTTGGGAACATACCTACCATTTGTATGTTCCAGAGTGAATAAACCTAATACTGGCATTCTAAGGACTCTGCTCTTCTTTCATTTTGATTTAATCTTACCCTTTGATCTGCACCGTAACTTGCCTTAATTTTAAATTAAATAAAAATATATTAGATATTATTTTTTTATTTTAGTTTAAGGTTAATTGCATCCACTTGCTGTGAAATTATGTTCTTTGTTACACCTAAAATAGGATTTTTAAAATGCAAATTACAGTTTTTTTTTGTGCTCTGATGGAATTGTTTTTTTTCTCGTGTGGCTAAGTCTACCAATAAAGCTCTGGGATTTTTTCTCTAAGCTAACGGTCTGAATTGTTCTTTAATCAGCACTTTAACTACAACAAAAGTGCCATATGGGGAGAGTGCTGATTGGAAAACAATTCCGAAAAATTGACTTATGAAGTGGGCGGCAGTGGAATGCGGGAATTCAAATTTCATATGTATATTAAAAAGTAAGTTATAGCGCAACTTTATTACCACTGGTCAATTAAAGCTAGTGGGTCCAAAGGACCCAGACGGCACTTGAGAGGGGGCGGCACTTCAGTGAATGAGTCTGTCACTGTCAAACCTGGCAAGATCACTCCTGCTGTCCTGTGTTCACTCTTTCTCTCCTCCTGCCCTCGGAGTTGCAGCAACAGGCTGCGCTATCAGCATGACTGCATAAGGAGGGGGAGTGTCACTTCAGTGACTGAGAGTCAGACAGTGGAATTTGTTTGTGCTTTATAGATAAAGAATAATTATAATAATTATATGTGTATACATGTATTTACCGACATATATACACATATAAACACATAAATCTGTATATATCTATACCTATATATAATCATGTATGTGTGTGTGTATATATATATATATATTTATATATATAGGAATAAATATATATATATATATATATATATATTGTGCAGAAAGCCTATATATAAATATATATATATATATATATATGGGAGTCAAAGGGTAAACAGCGCTTATGGAGATTCTTAAAAACTGAATAATATTAAAATCTCGGCAGTGTTGGTGGGTAAAGAAAACAAAAAAAAAAAAAAAAAAAAGGGAAGAGAAGTATATGAATATACGTATATATATTAGAGTCTTTGATAGGATATTGGAATCCTAGTGTAATGAAGGCGTAATAGATACCCTTACCAAAAGTTACCTCAATCCTATGAGGTAAGTTTGCCGCATTGGAGGATGTATCTAGTGGTTGAATGAATCCTGGATGTTCTGGTCTGTATAGAAAAGGAAAAGGGAAATTTTTTTGTATCTGCTGACACAACTCTAAGGAAAATGAAGAAAAAATAAGAAAAGAAAAAAGAAATAAGTACCCTGTAACCACGTCACCTGCTCTGACATCCTGGTATATATCTGGACAAGAAAGTTCATACCAAGACAAGAAAACCAAGCTCCAAGAGGCAATAAATACAGGAAGTTTCCTAAAGAAACCAGCACAAAGGGGACCCACATCCCATTCTACTCCAAGAGGCAGCGATTTTATACAGACCAGAACATCCAGGATTCATTCAACCACTAGATACATCCTCCAATGCGGCAAACTTACCTCATAGGATTGAGGTAACTTTTGGTAAGGGTATCTATTACGCCTTCATTACACTAGGATTCCAATATCCTATCAAAGACTCTAATATATATACGTATATTCATATACTTCTCTTCCCTTTTTTTTTTTTTTTTTTTTTTTTTTTTTGTTTTCTTTACCCACCAACACTGCCGAGATTTTAATATTATTCAGTTTTTAAGAATCTCCATAAGCGCTGTTTACCCTTTGACTCCTATTTTTCCTATATTGTATAGACTTAGTCTATCATACAATATTTGTACCTTCATAGCTGCTCTATGAGATTTTCATACCTCTGACTAGCGCATTTACTTGAGTAACGCCTGTTTCCACTCACTGACACTGAATGGTAACATTCTACTTAATTCTATATATATATATATATATATATATATATATATAATGTGCAGTCACTAGAGGCAGGTGAGGCAGTGCTTCACCTCTCATATGGGCAAAAATATATATTTTTTTATTGGCTTTAAAAAAAAAATTGCAATTTTTTTTCTCTCACAGCTACATGTTGTGCAATGGAGAGGCACAAACAGGCCTGCCCACCATTACACAACATGCTGCACCCATCTACTGGATGAAAGTGGTTAAGATCATTGCATGGCCCATTAACTGCTTATTTGAGACAGTCCTATTTGGGCTGACCCAATCCAGTGAGAGGCATTAGTAAGTGGAACTTAGGGCTGGGGCTGGATGTTAAATCATATAAAACAAAACAAAAACGGAAAAAAACAACTTTCATTTATTTTGCTGCTGTCCTGTGAAGCTGCAAGCTTTGCTAAAG
The DNA here is from genome assembly GCF_027579735.1 of Bombina bombina. Classification (NCBI taxonomy): domain Eukaryota; kingdom Metazoa; phylum Chordata; class Amphibia; order Anura; family Bombinatoridae; genus Bombina; species Bombina bombina. The sequence goes on from NC_069503.1 coordinate 352,811,040, forward strand.
TGAAAAAGAGAGTTCTGTTCTTCCTCTCTAAGTGCAGTGGAATGTTCCACTGTCACTTCCTGAATCCTTACAGAGCAGGAAGAGAAGAGATGCAGAGAGCAGTGTTTTAGCCACATTTTATTAAAGTAAGTGCTGCAGCCTTAGATTTTACTGAAAGGGATTCTATTAGTGAAAATTATAATTTAATGAATGTGGTTTAGTGTTTTTTTTTTTTTTTTTTTACTCTTTTACAACAGTTTAATGTTCGTTTTTGTATTTTCTTTACTCAAAATTTACACCTACTAACTTAGCAGCTTGCCTCTGTACTTCACATTAATTTATAGTCTCACTTTCTGAACTCTCTGTAGCTCTGCTGTTTTATTATTTAAAAATGCAGTGGTCCCTTTTCCCCCCACCCTTGTGTGTGTGTGTCTCTCTCTCTATCTATCCATCTCTCTCCTTATGTGTCGTTCTCCCCCATGGTCTCTTTCTCTCTCTGTCTCTCTTCCTCCCCCTCTGACTCTCTCATCCCTTATGTGTCTCTCTAACCCTCTGTGTGTGATCGTGTCTCTCTCTCTTTCTCTAACCCTCTGTGTATGATTGTGTCTCTCTCTATTTCTCTCTCTCTAACCCTCTGTGTGTGATTGTGTGTCTCTCTCTAACCCTCTGTGTGTGATTGTGTCTCTCTATCTCTTTCTCTCTCTCTCTCTCTCTCTCTAATCCTCTGTGTGTGATTGTGTCTCTCTTTCTCTCTCTCTAACCCTCTGTGTGTGATTGTGTGTGTCTCTCTCTCTCTCTTTCTCTCTCTCTCTAACCCTCTGTGTGTGATTGTGTCTCTCTCTCTCTTTCTCTCTCTCTAACCCTCTGTGTGTGATTGTGTCTCTCTCTCTTCTCTCTCTCTCTCTAACTCTCTGTGTATGATTGTGTCTCTTTCTCTCTCTCTCTCACTCTAACCCTCTGTGTGTGATTGTCTCTCTCTCTCTCTCTCTCTCTTTCTCTCTCTCTCTAACCCTCTGTGTGTGATTGTGTCTCTCTCTCTCTAACCCTCTGTGTGTGATTGTGTCTCTCTCTTTCTCTCTCTCTCTTACCCTCTGTGTGTGATTGTGTCTCTCTCTCTCTCTAACACTCTGTGTGTGATTGTGTCTCTCTCTTTCTCTCTCTCTCTAACCCGCTGTGTGTGATTGTGGCTCTCTCTTTCTCTCTCTCTCTAACCCACCTCTCTCTCTAACCCTCTGTGTGTGATTGTGTCTCTTTCTCTCTTTCTCTCTCTAACCCTCTGTGTGGGATTGTGTCTCTCTTTCTCTCTCTCTCTCTAACCCTCTGTGTGTGATTGTGTCTCTCTCTTTTTCTCTCTCTCTCTAACCCTCTGTGTATGATTGTGTCTCTCTCTCTTTCTCTCTCTCTAACCCTCCGTGTGTGATTGTGTCTCTCTCTCTTTCTCTCTCTCTCTAACCCTCTGTGTATGATTGTGTCTCTCTATCTCTCTCTAACCCTCTGTGTATGATTGTGTCTCTCTCTCTCTCTAACCCTCTGTGTGTGATTATGTCTCTCTCTCTTTCTCTCTCTCTCTCTAACCCTCTGAGTATAATTGTGTCTCTCTCTCTTTCTCTCTCTCTCTAACCCTCTGTGTGTGATTGTGTCTCTCTTTCTCTCTCTCTAACCCTCTGTGTGTGATTGTGTCTCTCTTTCTCTAACCCTCTGTATGTGATTGTGTCTCTCTCTCTTTCTCTCTCTAACCCTCTGTGTGTGATTGTGTCTCTCTCTCTCTTTCTCTCTCTCTAACCCGCTGTGTGTGATTGTGTCTCTCTTTCTCTAACCCTCTGTATGTGATTGTGTCTCTCTCTCTTTCTCTCTCTAACCCTCTGTGTGTGATTGTGTGTCTCTCTCTCTCTTTCTCTCTAACCCTCTGTGTCTCTCTCCCCCCATCTCTCTCTCCCTTTCCAACTGAGTGCTTTTCTGTGTTTCTGTCTACCTTTTATTTATTGGTAGTGCCATCTGATGGTGTGGCTTTATTTAAAGGGGTGGGGTCAAGCGCCCCACCATCTTTAAATTTCACCAGCCGCCACTGGATCAAGACATTTTTATATTTACTGAATAATGAAAGTATCTATAAGCATAATTTGCAGCATTAAAGTAAAAAGTATGTTTTAAACATATGTTAATGGGCATGGATTTCTAGATCTCATAATCAGAGCAAGCATTGTGTTATCTGGCAAGAGTTTCTGTTACAATCCTTTTAGACTAAAATCAGATGTTTACTAAGTTGACCAGTTTTCCAAGACACCATTTAAAGGGACATGAAACCCATATGTTTTCTTTCATGATTTAGAAAGAGCATGCAATTTTAAATAACTTTCCAATTTACATCTAATATCTAATTTTCTTCATTCTTTTGATATCCTTTGTTGTAAATCATATCTAAATATGCTCAGTGGCTGCTGATTGGTGGCTGCACATAGATACCTCATGTGATTGGCTCACCCATGTGCATTGCTATTTCTTCAACAAAGGATATCTAAAGAATGAAGGCGTATCCTAGCCACTGCCTCACCAGCCTCTGATGTCACCGCACGTCACTGAATATATATATCTTTAATCGTAAACGTTTTCAGGGTCTATCCCATCCTCAGACCAAACAGTACAAAAACATCTCAACTTACCACCCTCTATAGTGCTCCCTCCATGTTCGTGATCTCCTGTGAACTGCCATCAGCATCTTCCTGGTGCAACTGCGCATGTGCCCGAGACCGTACGGCAACCACCTTTGGAACAAATACCTAAAATGTCAAAGTAACAAACACCGTAAAATAGAGCCACACACCACACCGCTTGTACAGCGCTAACATTGAACAGATGTTCAGTCATTAAAATAACATTACTGTTAACAAAGTCATATTGCTACACTGACCTATCTTCCAACAGTTATAATCAATATATAAACAATATACTGTCTAATAGATCTAGGAAACAGGCTATATTGAATCATTATTCATAGGATAATTCACTATCACATGGCGATCATACTAATATATATCCCTAAGTACCCTAACACAAATTCCCTAAGGTAATTATAGCTCAGCACTACTTCTATTTCTAGTCTACCACGGTTCCAGCTCACAACTATATGCAGAAAAGCACACCTATATAATTGTACATTTAAAGGGATATTGCATAAGCCTACTAAAGAAGACCCTCATATAAAGTTATACTTACTCCCATATACTTACATTTAGATACTGTTAAAAACCCCCATCAAATTAGTATATAGTCAAAATGGATCTTTATTATTAGCCCCTTCACATTATCAAACCAGACCCATTCAGGGAGATATTAAACACCTAACTAAGAGGAGTATCTACAGCCAACAACCTACACTGTTTTAAATTTTGCATACTACAGATATGCTAGGAGCCCATTACAAGAAACACTGGAAATTCAGATGTACATTTAAACCCTTTGGCATAAGGGTATCCAAATAAAAAATCCAACAGAATTCTCTTTGTATAAGTCTCCTAGACCTATCTCCACCCCTATGTCTTGCTGGAATATGGTCTATAATGATGTATCTGAGATCCAAAACGGCATGCTTAAATTCCAGGAAATGCCTGGCCACCGGCTGGTCCGACACACCATTTTTGATAGCTGCTCGTATTTATGAGCGGTGATTTGCCATTTGGGTCCTCAGATCATCCTGGGTCTTACCCACATAGAACCTTCCACATGGGCAATGTAGGAGGTACACAATGAATTTTGTTGTGCATGTAACCTTATGTTTCATAAAAAACTTTTTGTTAGTCCAGGGGTGTATAAAATGTGTACTTTGGGTTAGTCCTCCACAGGTAATGCATCCACTGCAATGGAAGCAACCTTTTTTAGAGGTACTTAACCTGGTTCTCTGGGTGTAGCTTTCTCTGTAGTCGGGCCATAACAGTAAATCTTTCAGAGATCGTCCTCTCCTAAACCCCACCATAGGGAGTTCCATCTGAGTGAGTGGTAAGGACTTATCGGTAGAGATAATGTCCCAATTATCTTTTAATATTCTTGAAAAACCCAGTCTTTCTGGAGTGAAAGTAGTTGTAAAAATCATCCTCTTTGCTCTTTCCTCTTTTTTTGTTTTTCTGTAGGGCTTGCTCCTTTGTTAGACCATCTGTTAGTTGTAGAGCCTGATGAAGTTGATTGGTTCCATAGCCCCTTTCTCTGAATTTCAACTGCATCAATGAGAGTTGTTCATTTCTTTTTACTTCATCCGTATTATTAAGAACAACACTTTTTAATTGTGAGACCGGTAGGGCACGTTTTAGGTTTGGTGGATGATAACTGGATACTTCCAACAGTGAGTTGCGATCTGTCTCCTTCTGAAACAAGGTTGTACAGAAACCACCTGTCCCTTTAAAGATATGTATATCCAAAAAGTTGATCTGTTGATTATGGTGATGGTCCACAAAGACCATCAGGCAGACCAATCGTGTCTGCAAGGGGTTCTATCCTGCAACCAATTGCAACATATTTAGATTCATTACTACAGCCCCTGGTGGGCAATACACTATCATTCCTTTTGGATTCAATGAAGTTGATCAAACAATTACGAGCTTGGCCTAATTATAACCCTGAGGATATTCTGGGTTAATGCTCACACGATGACTTAACTCCGTTTTTTTGTAATACAAGTGCTACCCAATACTTTTAGCAGAATTAGCTTAATTTATAATTTGGCCCATTATCTTCTTATATTGTGCATTTAAAATAGACATTAAACACTATGGGGAAATTAGATTTTGCGAACCCAAGAGCACTAACTTATTACTTTTAACTTGTAACACGTAAAACATCAGGCGGGTTTAATGCTCAAACGCAAGCGCAAAATACCTCTCTACTCGTAACATAGCCCTAAATTGGCAAATTTTTGCAATAATCCAGACTTAAAAGACGATTTTAATGTCTCCCACAGCAAAAAACAAAACAATGACGAGTGTTAATGATTTGACAGTGCATTTTAATCATCTGCAGTTCCTGCATATGATTATTATGTACTTACCTTTTCTTTTCACTCTAGCCTTTCTTCCTTCTTCCAGTTTTTAAAATCGGATTTGCTAATTATTTTATAATTTCATTTGTATAAAACCAAATGTTTTCCAACAGCTGCACAATGGAAAAGTGTATTATGTTACAGACACAAACAATATAATTTGAATACAGTAGTTGAATGACCATAAAAAGTTTTAGAAAAGTAATATTTGAACTCAAAGATTGAAACAAAACATTTTTTTACTTAGTAATAAATAACAAATGCTAGTATTGGTGAAATGGAATTTACTGTAAATAAGTTTAAAACATGCTCATTTGTAATGACCTATTTTTTTGGATAAAGATACAGGATATATTGCTAATTGAAATTCTGGTAAATATTTGTAGAAAAACAAGGAATCACCTCTCTTATCTATTATTCAGTAAAGCTATAACCTTGTTTACTTTATTTATATTGTTTTGTATTACACATTAATTTGACTCTTCCCAATAGAGTGGCCTCTAATTATAATTGAGTTTCATTCTCAATGAATCACTTAATGCATTCGGAATCAGATCTATAGAAATTCAATTGAAGGGACCTGTAATTATCTTTACTAAGTTTGTCAAATTGCCACAGTAAATGAAAATCTGAAATGCATTAACAATAATATGGTCAATTGCAATCTGAAGCATTAATTATACCTTCTAATTCACAGCGAGGTCAACGGCACAAACATGACTTCATGAAACATTTAAGGATTTAGGTACATGCCCTTTAAAAGAAAGTTATCTCAAGAGAAATTATCTTTTCAAAACTACAATGCAATAATATTGGAGGGCTGCAATTTTATCTCGGAATGCCCTACATATAAAAGCTTTGGACTGTAATTAAAGTGCACCTATTCAGTCTGCAGAAAGGTTTCGTTTTTTCACTTATGTTTCTGCAGAGGAGTTTCCAATAAAAATCTGAGAGATCAAAGGGTTAAGCTGCCTTAGAGAATATGTTGACAAATGATCAGCCATTGAAATGCTGCAACACAATATTAATAATTAACCCTTTTTTAAACTGGCAGGACACAACACATTACACAAGCATATGAGGATTACATGGGAAAAAAAGCCTAGGTAAACAGCTTCCATAAATGATAATGTAACACATTTTATTAAAGCTTTTTTTTAATTTTCCAATTTCAATATCATTATTTTAATGCATTAATTTAATGTAATTAAACTAACCTACGGAGAAGTTTCTCAACTCCTGGACTTAATATTTAAATTGGAGGCTTTAATCTGTAAAAACACCCACGCATATAGTGAGGGATAATAATTAATTTGAGGGCCCTTTTCCAGACCTTTTGAATTGCCATACAAAGAAATCATATTCAAGCTTTTTTCTAAGCCCCTCCAATTCATTAGAAGAGCTGCCATTTGAATAAATACAGATGCTCAAAATATGTGTGTGATATAACAAGAAAATCTTTTTAAACAAAATAAATTGCACATGATTTTAATATTCTATTAATATTTCTCATAAACAAAAGACAGTTTGCCAAACTCAAGCGTAAACTATATTGGTTACTTAATTCAATACTAAACGGCCATGATAGTTGAAAAATGACTTGATCCTACACTACTGTGTGTTTAACCCCCACAAAGGGGTTAAGCACACAGTAGAAGTGCTGCTTGCGACACACGTACCACTGATTGTTCTGAGTGGAACCTGCTGCTGATCCAATCAGCAGCCCTAGTTGTACTGCTCAGATGTGCAACTTGCACTAGATTGTGCTCCACTGGCCCAGAGTGGCACTTCTACAACGTGTTTAACCCATTTACAGGGGCTAAACACAAAGTAGTGTATGGCAGATGGCCTTACAATGACATACTCTATTATGGCCCTTTAATTATGATTGTCTGTGTTTTAACACAGGTTTTAAACATTAATTAATAACATAAATGCATGAAGTAAGTGTTAAATATTTTATCTTATTTTAAATTATTATTATCATTTATTTGTATAGCACCACAATATTCTGTAGCGCTTGTATAATTAATTGTCCAAACATTTACTTGCAATATTAGTATAGTATTTTTGCTTAAAAGTGCAATATGAGACATATTTGTATTCATTATTAAAGCAATAATACTGAAAAAAGCTTTGGGAACATTTAAGAATTACTATTCAAAAAGTGTTTTTTAACTATTTTCTGATGGATTGGAATTCTGCAGTTGAATTGTCCCATAGAAGGTATAGGTGGTGTTAACAAATGTGAATGTTCTTGAACAGCAACTGAAATGTGGGTTATTATATATGTTATTATCAACATATAGATTTGAAGGCTTCTTATTTGAAACCCCAGTAAAAAGCCATGTAAAATACTTCTTCTTGAATAAATAAATAAATAAATAAATAAATAAATGGAATAGTTACCAGGTGTGTCGTGCAGTCACTAGAGGCATGTGAGGCAGGACTTCACCTCTCATATGGGCAAAAATATATTTTTTTATTGGCTTTAAAATAAAAATAAAAAAAATATTGCAATTTTTTTTTCCCCCCCAGCATTTTTTTTTCTCACAGCTACATGTTGTGCAATGGAGAGGCACAAGCAGGTCTGCCGGCTGCTGCCCTCCATTACACAACATGCTGCACCACCTACTGGATGAAAGTGGTTAAGATCATTGCATGGCCCATAAGTGCTTATTTGAGTTAGGCCTCTTTGGGGCTGACCCAATCCAGTGAGAGGCATCAGTCAGGGGAACTTTGGGTTGGGGCTGGATGTTAAATCATATAAAACAAAACAAAAACAAAAAAAAACTACTTTAATTTATTTTGTTGCTGCCCTGAGCAGCTGCCAGCTTTGCTTCAGTGAAAAAGAGAGTTCTGTACTTCCCCTCCAAGTGCAGTGGAATGTGCCACTGTCACTTCCTTACAGAGCAGGAAGAGATGCAATGAGCAGTGTTTTAGCCACATTTTATAGAAGTGCTGCAACCTTAGATTTTGCTGAAAGGGATTCTGTTAGTGAAAATTATAATTTAATGAATGTGGTTTAGTGTTTTTTGTTTATTTTACTCTTTTACAGCAGGTTAAGGATCATTTTTGTATTTTGTTTACTCAAACTTTACACCCACTATCTTAGCAGCTTGCCTCTGTACTGCACACTTACCAATGTTCTGTGCATAGGGCAATATGTTCTAAGTATTTATAAATAGATATACCTTTATATATATATGTTTATGTTTATATCTATATGTAATCATATAGATATTTAGTTATAGATACTGTATATATATTGTACCAAAAAAACATTGGATATATGTAGAAATATGTATTTATGAATAAATAGAACATATTCTGTTCTGTGAAGAACATTGGAATGTGAAATATTCATATTTTCATGTCGGGTTAGGGCAAAGGAGAATATGCGGTTGGGTGGGGTGAGAGAGAGTGGGGTGTTTTCCCCCCACTTTTTTCTCTCGAAAGACTTCTATGGAGGAATATGTGAACACATATGTAATATTCTAACTTCTGCTTTTTGCACTTGTTGGGTTAGCACTAGAGCGAAAACCGTTTACTTTTAACTTGTAATATTAGCAAAACCCAACAAGGGCAAAAGGCTTACTTCTAGCGCAATTAACGCTCACGCGGAAGTGTTAATTTGCGATTCACTTGTAATCTAGCCCTTAGTGTTTAACGTCCCTTTAAGAGAAGAGCAGAGGACAGGCTACCCCAGTTTCTTTACTTTACTGCACATGTGCAGAGCTTATGCTATATCTGCGTGTTAGTTTGTGATTGGTCAGCAAGGGTTCTTTTGTTATGAGGGACAAGGAAACGCTCTTTTGACAAAATAAATCTGCATTACTCATTGTAAAATTCTTCCCAGATTTGAAGGTACATTGTTATGCAGCTTTTAATTTGTGTTTAACATGTCTTTAATAATGATATGAAAAAAAGTCTAGGCTTGTTATAAGTGATGCAGAATGGATCAAGATTAATTATGATTAAAAATTTGAGTGAGGCAAAGTGGATCTATATACTACGGTTTCTATAAGGAGTTTAATGATAGACAACCAAATATTATTAGGCATAAGAATGGTTAGGAATTATCTTCTTGCTGCTTTTGTGTAAAAATGTGTGCTAGTTATAATGCAAATATTGACACTGAGATTGGAAATGTTAGCTCGATTTACCTCAATAAAATCATTTAGCGGTAGTATTTTAATTTAAAGGGACAGTCTCGTCAAAATTAAACTTTCATGATTTAGATAGGGCATGCAATTTTAAAAAACTTTCCAATTAACACTTACCATCAAATTTACTTTGTTCTTTTGGTATTCTTGCTGAAAGCTAAACCTAGGTAGGCTTATATGCTAATTTCTAAGTCCTTGAAGACCGCCTCTTATCTCAGTGCATTTTGACAGTTTTTCACAGCTAGACAGCGTGTGTGCCATATTGATAACATTGTGCTCACTCCCGTGGTGTTAATTATGAGTCAGCACTGGTTGGCTAAAATGCTGGTCTGTCAAAAGAACTGAAATAAAGGGGCAGTCTGCATTGGCTTAGATACATAGTAATCAAAGAGGTAAAAAGTATATTACTATAACCATGTTTGTCATGCAAAACTAGGGAGTGGGTAATAATTATTCATGTATTTAGACAATAAAAATTCTGGAGTAGACTGTGTTTAAATAGTGTGGTAGGGGATATATACAGTACATCCATATGTTATAGCTGTTCCAAGCAGCAGATCATTGAGCAATCATATAGACGAATGAGGTAATTTATCAGCTCCCATTTTGTCAAACATATCCATAAGGGATTAAAGGCTTACCATGTCATTCCTAGGAAGGAGGGTAAGAATAACCTATAATTCTTATAACTCTATGTACTAACTTAACAGACACCTAATCTAATAGCCCTATCAAAATAAAAAAAGCCCCCCCAAAATAAAAAAAAAACCTAGCCTAAACTATGAATAGCCCTTAAAAGGGATGAAAACTTCTGGCCGTCTGGAGGACCACTTCTGCCGGCTTCGTTGAGGACATCTTGCCGCTTGGATGAAGACTTCTCCCGGTAAGTGAATCTTCGGGGGTTAGAGTTACGATTTTTTAAGGGTGTATTGGGTGGGTTTATTTTTTTAGTTAGGGCTTTGGGCAGCAATAGAGCTAACTGCCCTTTTAAGGGCAATGCCCATACAAATGCCCTTTTCAGGGCAACGGGGAGCTTAGGTTTTTAGATAGGTTTTTATTTGGGGGGTTTGGTTGTGTGGGTGGTGGTTTTTTTAATGTTGGGGGGTTGTTTGTATTTTCTTTTACAGGTAAAAGAGCTGATTTCTTTGGAGTAATGCCCCACAAAAGGCCCTTTTAAGGGCTATTGGTAGTTTAGTTTAGGCTAGGGTTTTTTTTTATTTTGGGGGGGCTTTTTTATTTTGATAGGGCAATTAGATTAGGTGTAATTAGTTTAAAGATCTTGTAATTTGTTTTTAATTTTCTGTAATTTAGTGGGTTTTTTTCTGATTTAGCTAATTTAATTTATTTAATTGTATTTAATGAAGGGAATTTATTGAATTGTAGTGTAGTGTTAGCGTAACTTAGGTTAGGTTTCATTTTACAGGTAAATTTGTATTTATTTTAGCTAGGTAGTTATTAAATAGTTGATAACTATTTAGTAACTATTCTACCTAGTTAAAATAAATACAAACTTGCCTGTAAAATAAAAAACATAATTTATGCTTACCTGATAAATTCCTTTCTTCTGTAGTGTGATCAGTCCACGGGTCATCATTACTTCTGGGATATTACTCCTCCCCAACAGGAAGTGCAAGAGGATTCACCCAGCAGAGCTGCATATAGCTCCTCCCCTCTACGTCACTCCCAGTCATTCGACCAAGGACCAACGAGAAAGGAAAAGCCAAGGGTGAAGTGGTGACTGGAGTATAAATTAAAAAATATTTACCTGCCTTAAAAACAGGGCGGGCCGTGGACTGATCACACTACAGAAGAAAGGAATTTATCAGGTAAGCATAAATTATGTTTTCTTCTGTTAAGTGTGATCAGTCCACGGGTCATCATTACTTCTGGGATACCAATACCAAAGCAAAAGTACACGGATGACGGGAGGGATAGGCAGGCTCTTTATACAGAAGGAACCACTGCCTGAAGAACCTTTCTCCCAAAAATAGCCTCCGAAGAAGCAAAAGTGTCAAATTTGTAAAATTTGGAAAAAGTATGAAGCGAAGACCAAGTTGCAGCCTTGCAAATCTGTTCAACAGAGGCCTCATTCTTGAAGGCCCAAGTGGAAGCCACAGCTCTAGTAGAATGAGCTGTAATTCTTTCAGGAGGCTGCTGTCCAGCAGTCTCATAAGCTAAACGAATTATGCTACGAAGCCAAAAAGAAAAAGAGGTAGCGGAAGCTTTTTGACCTCTCCTCTGCCCAGAGTAAATGACAAACAGAGAAGACGTTTGTCGAAATTCCTTAGTTGCCTGTAAGTAAAATTTTAGAGCACGGACTACATCCAGGTTGTGCAGTAGACGTTCCTTCTTTGAAGAAGGATTTGGGCATAAAGAAGGAACAACAATCTCTTGATTGATATTCCTGTTAGTAACTACCTTAGGTAAGAACCCAGGTTTAGTACGCAGGACTACCTTATCCGAATGAAAAATCAAATAAGGAGAATCACAATGTAAAGCTGATAATTCAGAGACTCTTCGAGCCGAGGAAATAGCCATTAAAAATAGAACTTTCCAAGATAACAACTTTATATCAATGGAATGAAGGGGTTCAAACGGAATGCCCTGTAAAACATTAAGAACAAGGTTTAAACTCCATGGTGGAGCAACAGTTTTAAACACAGGCTTAATTCTGGCCAAAGCCTGACAAAAAGCCTGGACGTCAGGAACTTCTGACAGACGTTTGTGTAACAGAATGGACAGAGCTGAGATCTGTCCCTTTAATGAACTAGCAGATAAACCCTTTTCTAAACCTTCTTGTAGAAAAGACAATATCCTAGGAATCCTAACCTTACTCCAAGAGTAACCTTTGGATTCACACCAATATAGGTATTTACGCCATATCTTATGGTAAATCTTTCTGGTAACAGGTTTCCTAGCCTGTATTAAGGTATCAATAACAGACTCAGAAAATCCACGTCTTGATAAAATCAAGCGTTCAATTTCCAAGCAGTCAGCTTCAGAGAAGTTAGATTTTGATGTTTGAAGGGACCCTGTATCAGAAGGTCCTGTTTCAGAGGTAGAGACCAAGGTGGACAGGATGACATGTCCACCAGGTCTGCATACCAAGTCCTGCGTGGCCACGCAGGTGCTATTAGAATCACTGATGCTCTCTCTTGTTTGATTCTGGCAATCAATCGAGGAAGCAACGGGAAGGGTGGAAACACGTAAGCCATCCTGAAGTCCCAAGGTGCTGTCAGAGCATCTATCAGGACTGCTCCTGGATCCCTGGATCTGGACCCGTAACGAGGAAGCTTGGCGTTCTGTCGAGACGCCATGAGATCTATCTCTGGTTTGCCCCAACGTTGAAGTATTTGGGCAAAGACCTCCGGATGAAGTTCCCACTCCCCCGGATGAAAAGTCTGACGACTTAAGAAATCCGCCTCCCAGTTCTCCACTCCCGGGATGTGGATTGCTGACAGGTGGCAAGAGTGAGACTCTGCCCAGCAAATTATCTTTGATACTTCCATCATAGCTAGGGAGCTTCTTGTCCCTCCCTGATGGTTGATGTAAGCTACAGTCGTGATGTTGTCCGACTGAAACCTGATGAACCCCCGAGTTGTCAACTGGGGCCAAGCCAGGAGGGCATTGAGAACTGCTCTCAATTCCAGAATGTTTATTGGCAGGAGACTCTCCTCCTGACTCCATTGTCCCTGAGCCTTCAGAGAATTCCAGACGGCACCCCAACCTAGAAGGCTGGCGTCTGTTGTTACAATTGTCCAGTCTGGTCTGCTGAATGGCATCCCCCTGGACAGATGTGGCCGAGAAAGCCACCATAGAAGAGAATTTCTGGTCTCTTGATCCAGATTCAGAGAAGGGGATAAGTCTGAGTAATCCCCATTCCACTGACTTAGCATGCACAGTTGCAGTGGTCTGAGGTGTAAGCGTGCAAAGGGTACTATGTCCATTGCCGCTACCATTAAGCCGATTACCTCCATGCATTGAGCCACTGACGGGTGTTGAATGGAATGAAGGGTGCGGCAAGCACTTTGAAGTCTTGTTAGCCTGTCCTCTGTCAGGTAAATCTTCATTTCTACAGAATCTATAAGAGTCCCCAGGAAGGGAACTCTTGTGAGTGGAACGAGTGAACTTTTCTTTTCGTTCACCTTCCATCCATGTGACCTTAGAAATGCCAGCACTAACTCTGTATGAGACTTGGCAGTTTGAAAGCTTGAAGTTTGTATCAGAATGTCGTCTAGGTATGGAGCTACCGAGATTCCCTGCGGTCTTAGTACCGCCAGAAGAGCACCCAGAACCTTTGTGAAGATTCTTGGAGCTGTAGCCAATCCGAATGGAAGAGCCACAAACTGGTAATGCCTGTCTAGGAAGGCAAACCTTAGGTACCGATAATGATCTTTGTGAATCGGTATGTGAAGGTAAGCATCTTTTAAATCTACAGTGGTCATGTATTGACCCTCTTGGATCATAGGTAAAATTGTCCGAATAGTCTCCATCTTGAACGATGGAACTCTTAGGAATTTGTTTAGGATCTTTAAGTCCAGGATTGGTCTGAAAGTTCCCTCTTTTTTGGGAACCACAAACAGATTTGAGTAAAACCCCTGTCCCTGTTCCGATCGTGGAACTGGATGGATTACTCCCATTAACAAGAGCTCTTGTACGCAGCGTAGAAACGCCTCTTTCTTTGTCTGGATTGTTGACAATCTTGACAGATGAAATCTCTCTCTTGGAGGAGAGTATTTGAAGTCCAGAAGGTATCCCTGAGATATTATCTCTAGTGCCCAGGGATCCTGAACATCTCTTGCCCAAGCCTGGGCGAAGAGAGAAAGTCTGCCCCCCACTAGATCCGATCCCGGATCGGGGGCCCTCAATTCATGCTGTTTTAGGGGCAGCAGCAGGTTTCCTAGTCTGCTTGCCCTTGTTCCAGGACTGGTTAGGTTTCCAGCCTTGTCTGTAGCGAGCAACAGCTCCTTCCTGTTTTGGTGCAGAGGAAGTTGATGCTGCTCCTGCTTTGAAATTACGAAAGGAACGAAAATTAGACTGTCTAGTCTTGGCTTTGGCTTTGTCCTGAGGCAGGGCATGGCCTTTACCTCCTGTAATGTCAGCGATAATCTCTTTCAACCCGGGCCCGAATAAGGTCTGCCCTTTGAAAGGTATATTAAGCAATTTAGACTTAGAAGTAACATCAGCTGACCAGGATTTTAGCCACAGCGCCCTGCGTGCCTGAATGGCGAATCCTGAATTCTTCGCCGTAAGTTTAGTAAGATGTACTACGGCCTCCGAAATGAATGAATTAGCTAGTTTAAGGACTCTAAGCCTGTCCGTAATGTCGTCCAGAGTAGCTGAACCAATGTTCTCTTCCAGAGACTCAATCCAGAATGCCGCTGCAGCCGTGATCGGCGCAATGCATGCAAGGGGTTGCAATATAAAACCTTGTTGAACAAACATTTTCTTAAGGTAACCCTCTAACTTTTTATCCATTGGATCTGAAAAAGCACAGCTATCCTCCACCGGGATAGTGGTACGCTTAGCTAAGGTAGAAACTGCTCCCTCCACCTTAGGGACCGTTTGCCATAAGTCCCTTGTGGTGGCGTCTATTGGAAACATTTTTCTAAATATCGGAGGGGGTGAGAACGGCACACCGGGTCTATCCCACTCCTTAGTAACAATTTCAGTAAGTCTCTTAGGTATAGGAAAAACCTCAGTACTCGTCGGTACCGCAAAATATTTATCCAACCTACACATTTTCTCTGGTATTGCAACTGTGTTACAATCATTCAGAGCCGCTAACACCTCCCCTAGTAATACACGGAGGTTTTCCAGTTTAAATTTAAAATTTGAAATATCTGAATCCAGTCTGTTTGGATCAGAACCGTCACCCACAGAATGAAGTTCTCCGTCCTCATGTTCTGCCACCTGTGACGCAGTGTCTGACATGGCCCTAATATTATCAGCGCACTCTGTTCTCACCCCAGAGTGATCACGCTTACCTCTTAGTTCTGGTAATTTAGCCAAAACCTCAGTCATAACAGTAGCCATATCCTGTAATGTGATTTGTAATGGCCGCCCAGATGTACTCGGCGCTACAATATCACGCACCTCCCTCTGAGCGGGAGATGTAGGTACTGACACGTGAGGCGAGTTAGTCGGCATAACTCTCCCCTCGTTGTTTGGTGAAATTTGTTCAATTTGTACAGATTGACTTTTATTTAAAGTAGCATCAATACAGTTAGTACATAAATTTCTATTGGGCTCCACTTTGGCATTGCAACAAATGACACAGGTATCATCCTCTGAATCAGACATGTTTAACACACTAGCAAATAAACTTGCAACTTGGAAATACAATTCAATCAGAATAATATTAAAATGTACTGTGCCTTTAAGAAGCACAGAAGATCTATGACAGTTGAAAATTAATAAATTGAAACAGTTATAGCCTCAATCCTTGTAAACAACACAACTTTAGCAAAGGTTTAATCCCATTAGCAAAGATAACAAATTCTGAAAGCAAGAAACAAATTACAGAATAAACGTTTTTTATCTCAGTCAAACTATAATTCTCACAGCTCTGCTGAGAGAAATTACCTCCCTCAAAATAAGTTTGAAGACCCCTGAGCTCTGTAGAGATGAACCGGATCATGCAGGGAATACAATGAGTTGCTGACTGAAATATTTGATGCATAGAAAAAGCGCCAAAAAACGGCCCCTCCCCCTCACACACAGCAGTGAGGGAGAACAGAAACTGTCAGAAAAACAGATTAAGCAACTGCCAAGTGGAAAAATAGTGCCCAAACATTTATTCACACAGTACCTCAGCAAATGAAAACGATTTTACATTCCAGCAAAAACGTTAAACATAATCTCTAGTTATTAAACAGCTTTATGTATTTCTTACAGTGTAATTCTAGTGAAGTACCATTCCCCAGAATACTGAAGTGTAAAGTATACATACATGACATTATATCGGTATGGCAGGATTTTCTCATCAATTCCATTGTCAGAAAATAAAAACTGCTACATACCTCTATGCAGATTCATCTGCCCGCTGTCCCCTGATCTGAAGTTTACCTCACTCCTCAGATGGCCGAGAACAGCAATATGATCTTAACTACTCCGGCTAAAATCATAGCAAAACTCTGGTAGATTCTTCTTCAAACTCTGCCAGAGAGGTAATAACACACTCCGGTGTTATTTTAAAATAACAAACTTTTGATTGAAGATATAAAACTAAGTATAATCACCATAGTCCTCTCACACATCCTATCTAGTCGTTGGGTGCAAGAGAATGACTGGGAGTGACGTAGAGGGGAGGAGCTATATGCAGCTCTGCTGGGTGAATCCTCTTGCACTTCCTGTTGGGGAGGAGTAATATCCCAGAAGTAATGATGACCCGTGGACTGATCACACTTAACAGAAGAAATAAACCCTAAGTTAGCTACAATGTAACTATTAGTTATATTGTAGCTAGCTTTGGGTTTATTTTATAGGTAAGTATTTAGTTTTAAATAGGAATAATTTAGTTAATGATAGTAATTTTATTTAGATTTATTTAAATTATATTTAAGTTAGGGGGTGTAAGGGTTAGACTTAGGTTTAGGGGTTAATAAATTTAGAATAGTGGCGGCGACGTTGGGGGCGGCAGATTAGGGGTTAATAAACGTAGGTAGGTTCCCGCAACATTGGGGGAGGGAGATTAGAGGTTAATAAATACAAGGTGTCGGCGATGTTGGGGCAGCAGATTAGGGGTTAATAAGTATAATGTAGATGGTGGCGATGTCCGCAGCGGCACATTAGGGGTTAATAAATATAATGTAGGTGTCTGCGATGTAGGGGGCGGCAGATTAGGGGTTAACAAGTGTAAGATTAGGGGTGTTTAGACTCGGGGTTTATGTTAGGGTGTTAGGTGTAAACATAAAATGTGTTTCCGCATAGGAATCAATGGGGCTGCGTTACTGAGTTTTACGCTGCTTTTTTGCAGGTGTTAGACTTTTTCTCAGCCGGCTCTCCCCATTGATGTCTATGGGAAAATTGTGCACGAGCAAGTACGACCAGCTCACCGCTGACTTAAGCAGCGCTGGTATTGGAGTGCGGTATGGAGCTCAATTTTGCTCTACGCTCACTTCTTGTCTTTTAACGCCGGGTTTGTAAAAACCCGTAATACCAGCGCTGCAGGTAAGTGAGCGGTGTGAAAAAACTGCACGCTAGCACCGCACAGCTCATAACGCAAGACTCCTAATCTAGTCGTTAGTTTGGGAAAATTTGGACCATCACTGGTCCCCTTTATTAACATATTAACTTAGAAATAAATAAATAAGTAAATAACCGACAGACTATAAACAGATGGCGGCAAATGATAAGCAAAGACCAACCCCAGACTGAAGAGGTCAGCGGCCCGATCTAGACAACAGCAGAGTAACTCTGCTCGGATGGAGATGGTACTAGGGGTGTTCTGAGTTCTCCTGGCCTACCTACCCAGAGGAAGGGGCACTCCAGCTAACTGAAGAATCACCCCCCCTCATAAGCCTGGCCATCACTGCTCCCGTTCACCATCTCCGTGCGCTCCTGGCCGCTACCTCCCGCAGTTATGGTGCTGATAAGACCTACCATCCAGTTGGCTCAGAGACCACCAGGCCACTTAAGCCGGCTAGTCAACAGAGGGAGGTCAAAACTACAGCTATGGGCTTACGTAGATTAGAACACCTATCCCTATCTCAGCCATAGCACCCTACCTACAGTACCTTTCTCATGCCGCCAACAACAGGGTGGGAGGGAGGGCAACTTGACAGCTTCTTGTCCAGGATCAAAGAGGAACAGGAACTGCAGACACCAGCTTAAGAAAGGTAAGCCACTAAAAGTATTATATTTTTAGGAAGTTGAAACAATGTTTCTTATAATAACATAAACATGCACATAACCCCTTCACTACCGTGAATTTTAGAGAAAATATTGCCCAAAATACCAGAGAAAATTTAGCATTTTTGCTATCACTCATTTAAACAGAAATAGAGCCTTGTTTTTTTTTTTTAAATTTACCTGTCAAAACTATATATATATTTTTAAGTAGACAACCCAAGGTATTGATCTAGGCCCGTTTTGGTATATTTCATGCCTCCATTTCACCGCCAAATATGATTATATATATATAAAAAAAAAAATTTTTTTTACTTAAATTATTTATATTATTTACTGCTGCTTGTGCAATTATGACACAAATGATTGTAAAAGCTTCTCTGGAATCCCCTTTGTTCAGAAATAGCAGACATACATGGATTTGTCATTCGTTTTTGGTAATTAGAATGCTGCTAACTTCTATTATTCCTAGCAGTGAAGGGGTTAATCAGGTAGCTTGAAAATTTTCATTTTAGATTACCCTCACACCTGACACCTCCAATCCCCTGATCCCTCTTAAATAGCTCTCTTCCCTTCCTCACCCCCTACTGGTCACCACTATCTTAGGTACTGGCAGTCTGCAAGTATGTAGTTTAGGCTTTTGTTTTTATTATTATAAATTTTTATATGTATATATATATATATATATATATATATATATATATATATATTTGTTTTTTCTGCAGTGTAGTGATCCACCTCAAACCTCCCAACTCCTCAATTCCCCCAAATATCTCTCTTTAAACCTCCCACTAATTTTGGCCATCTTTAGTACTGACATTTTTTTAAAAACAATTCTGTAGTGTAGTGGTTGTACCACCTCCCCCCTCCAGCGACCGTTAGCTAGGACCCCTCACCCCACATTGTTTCCTGTAGTGTAGCTCCCCAAACCTCCCTCCCTCTCCCTTAATTTTATTTTCTGCAGTGTAGGGCCATCCCAATCCCTCCCTCTCACTCTCACCAATCGTTCTATATGCAGGCAGATGTCTGGAGCTCAGGAACTCGGTTGTAACTTGTATATACGTCATGCGGTATGACCAGAGATCAGATCTGTGATTAATTTTCTAAATGTCTGTGTAGTGTTCTTTATTAAAAAATAAAAATAGTAGCATCTTTATTTTTTAATAAAATAGCTGCAAGAAGCAGTTATGAGTGATTAAGGCTGGCGGGTGTGGGGTGTGTGAAAAAAAAAAGTGGTGCTGAAAAGTGCCTTTAGATTGCGGTCTATGGGACCTGTGTGTTCCCTGTAAATATATATGTGTATATATATATATATATGTGTGTTAATATGTGTATTTACACATATAAACAGATAAATATATATGTATTTATTCATATACATATATATTTAACTTTGCTGCCCATCGCTGCACAATTTACCTCCTTCGCTACAGTAGGTTCTCTGTCGTGTCTCACGGCATGAGAACGAGGCTCCTATTGGAGCCCATAGAAGCATGCTGTCGCGAGCGCAAAGCTTCTGTGCATTGCCCCTAACTTGTAATATCAGTGCTCATTTGCGTGCACTGGTATAACTAAGTGGAGCGCAAATATCGCTTTTGCGAAAACCACATTTTGCACTCCAATTGTAATCTAGCCCTAAGTGTGGCTCAGGCATGAAAGTTCTGTACTCAACCCATCAACCACATGGAGTGAGACCAGGTGGAGTTTTTATTGAGATGGATTTTTCAGAGATTGTGACAGATATAATTTGTGCACTGTAAAGAGGAGACTGAGATGTATGAAACCAAAGTAATTGCTAATAAATATAGAGGAATGTATCTACATGATCAAAACATGTATGGCAGAGTTGTCTGCATTATAGACATCAAACAAAACTATTTGCATAGGCTCTTTTGAATATACAGAGGGGGAATATACTATAGACCCTAAAACAGAAAAAAGTCATATTAATTATATATTTTCTTTGGAAAATATTGTAGATCACCCCCACCCAAAGAAAAAGTAAACAAAGGTAAAACTATTTCTATAGCTTTTTGTTATGTTATAATTAAATAAAATGTAAATAAAGTCAGGACTAAGGGCTCCTTTTATTAATCAGTGGATGCGGCTTCAGAGCGCCATCATTTCAAGTCTGCAGCCTGCTGCTCCTTAACTTGTCCGCCATCTTTTACGATGATCGACGGCCACTGCACAAAGGTTTGTGCAATGTTAAATGCCAACAGCGAGGTTGAGCGGACATTATTTGCTACAGCGAATCTTATCCGCTCTGCTGTTAAATTTACCCCTAAGAGTGTACATGATCTTAGTGTGGAAGAAATACTTAACAAGTGGTTACTATTAAAGGTTTAAATGCTGAGGTTCGTGCAAATTACCTTTGTGAGTCCGAATGCCTCAGAGTGTGGAATTACTGATTAGATATTTCTTTCCGTGTGGAACTCTTTAAGGGACCTGAAACCCAATTTGTTTTCTTTTATAATTCAGATACATTATACAATTTTTAACAACTTTCCTTCTTACTTTTATTGTAAAATTTGCTTCATTCTCTTGGTATCCTTTGTTGAAGGAGCTGCAACGCACTAATGGGAGCTAGCTGAACCCATCGGGTGGGCCAAGAGGAGAATATGTGCTGCCATCAATCAGCAGCTAGCTCCCAGTAGTGCATTGCTGCTCCTAAGCCAATATAACTATGTTTTTCAACAATCACTACCAAGAAAGCAATGAAAATTAGATAATAGAAGCAAACTGGAAACGTATAAAATTGTATGCTCTAACTAAATGATAAAATAAAAATGCTGGGTTTCATGTCCCTTTAACTAATTCTTGTTCTATTAAAAGTTGGTAGCTTTTCTTTTTATAATATAGAAGACTGGTGTTAACACTGAAATGCCTGACTTTGCTTGTGAGGACAGTCTTATATTGTAAGCAGAAAATTCTGCAGCAAGTTACTAGAAATGCATACTGTAGCCTTAAAGGGCTGTGTGTAAGCACTTTAGTGTGCTCTGTAAGTGAATATAAACTGCACAGCTTCAGTGCAGGGCAGAATCATTTTTTGTTCTCCCTGCAATTGCCTGTATGATGCACAACAATACACTTTCCTTGATAAATATGCCCCAATGTGTTTAATGTACCTTTATTATTCAAAATATTTGTTGTAATGAGGAGTTATTTACTAAAGTAAAGTCTGCATGCAAACTAATAAATACTTCAGAGAAAAGAGGTCTAAGAGCAAATCTAAAAGTGAGTTTTTATTGTGCGTTACAGAATACATTCTTGGATATCAGTGAGATTCCGCTCCTGGGAGAATCAGTACATTTCTGTTGGCCTTGGGCTCCATTGAAGAAGCACATGGCAGACAAGGACGGACAACTCCGAAGCTGTCTGCCTGAGCATTTAACATTGCACATTTGTTTGCTTGTACAGCGCCGCCCCTCCTCAAGCGTAGCCAATCATGCGCATGCAGGGACTGTCAATCACTCTGCTTGGGTAAGACTGGGGGATTGCAAATTGCCAGCTCAGAGCTTGTGTACAGGTTAGAAAGCAGCAGTCTGATGAGCCCTGCTTCTTAACTATAGGCTGCAGGCTCACAGACTCCAAAGCCTCATCTGCAGCTTGGTAAATTGAACCCAATGTAATTTTCATGCACTGTGGTGCTTTATGAGCCTATTTTTTTATGGGGATATGATATTTAAGACGGATGCTTGATTAAGAAAAAGACAGTTATTAGGTCCATACTATCAACAAAGTACTACAATATTATTTGCTTTCCTCTCTTCCATGACTTGTTCCTCCTGGTACTTTTTTTTTTTTACTTTTAGACAGCTAGAGACAGAATTGGAGGCAAACATGTGTCTGAGAGAGAAACCTTGTACCAAAGCCATTTATTATTATCAGCTTTAAGGCCCTGCATCATTTCAAGTGTAGGACTTGATGACCTCTGTGGAATGGATTAATAAAGTAACACAATGACCAAGACCTGATACCAGCAGAAAGGTCTTTAGATAGCAGAGCTGTGTGCCTGCCATATACTGAAAGCCAGAGAGAGCATTTCATTTAATTTTCACAGATGTCTCATTGTATTCAGTGGAATTGTATCTCCTTTACTTTCCACTAAAGGGTGTTTTATGCCATACTTAGATATAGGCTTTGTTTTATTCTTCCTCTTAGTATCTTTGTTTTGTATGGGATTTATATTTTGAATAGGCTATTAACAATGTATACAGTAATTATTGGTTAATGCAGTATCTTCTAGTCAGTTTATTTATTCTGAGCATATCATTTTATATTTTATTTGTATTATTAAAAAAAAAGCTATTACCGATGCTGCCAATGAGCTATGAAGCTATTGCAATGAAAACCAGACGGTTTAAAGAGCTAAAGAAGATATAGTTAGATTGTCTCTCTGAAGTCTAAAATGGAATAATTTTACCCTTTACACTGGATTTAGAAAAAAATGGAATTCTACAGATGTTGTCAGCCACTAAAATTACAATCCCACTATCATATAAATCTTATAAACAGGAATACTGAGACAGAAAGCTATTCTGAAAAGGCTATCTTGCTTTAGTAAAAAAAATCAAACAAGCAAATATTTCCTTGGGAAAGCTAATTTAATAGATTGAACCCTTTTATGTTGTCAGAGCCAGATATTTTATTACCTTCAATATTTCCCAGATTTACTTAATGATTGCACTTAAACACTGTATATTGTGTATTTCTTATTTTTGCACTGAAATGATTCATAGATATTTGATGCCGTGTCAATATCCTTTACGTTCCTTTGACCATAAACGTATATCCAGGTCTATTTTTGATCCATGCTCTAATCTTTAGATGTTTATTATTGACCTCGCTCAGTAAAAGGGTTCCTACATTTTTATTTAATACCATATAAATTATGGTTTATTAATGCATAAGCACTGTTTTGTTTACTAGTAAATTTAATTTGCAGATGTACATTCATATGAGAAATTATTGGCCTTGGATTTGTCCGCAGAGCTGTAAATAAAAGCATAACAATTCTTTAGAGTTTTACTTTTAAATTGGTTTTCTACTTATGGTTGGAAAAAATATATAAACAGAAACATTATATATTTTATTATATTTAAAAAAAAATAATTGCCAAACTCCATTTAGCCAACAAGTAAAGAAAATTGCTTACTGTCTTTGGTTTTGAGACAAATGACAGAAATTGTGGCTATTCTTATGTCACAAAATAGTCAGATTGTGTTGCAAACGTATAGTTTCTAATAAAGATGGAACTAATAAGACTTTATGGAGAAGGAACTTCACTGAAACAATTAAGTCAACTTTTATATTAAAGGACCATTTAATACTGTAGATTAGCATGATCAGCAAATGCATAATAAAAAGACAATGCAAAAAGCACTTAGGGGCTGATTATCTAAAGGGCTATGGACTTGTGAGATTATTTAAGAATTTTCATCAGCTCTTTTATTTACCTGGTGGAATTATATAAAGCCCATTTTTACCCTGAAAACTCGGGGTCTTGCTATGGGGATTAGCCTGCATTTTTGTATGGGAAGGAGACGTATACATTACAAAAGTGCACAATTAAAATCATAATTTAAAAATCATACAAAACCAATAATTGAACCATTCACACATTGTATTGTTAAGGTTAATATAAAATCGTAACATAATTGTTCACCGAAAATATTTTATCAAAAACATAAAATTTGTACATAAATTACACAGGAATAAATCCTATTAAATATGCATAGTGTAAATTATAATTTAAGAATACTGGATGAGCAAAAAACATAAAACTCTGCCTATAAAATACAAAGCGTAATTGTTTTTTGTTCGTAAAATGGGCTAAACATGTTTTTCTGACAAATTTCAAAGTTAGTTTGATTTTCCTTCCCCCCGTATCATGTCACAGCCATCAGCCAATCATAAAATACATATATGTATATACTGTGTTTTCTTCCACAAGCTAAGCAGGAGCTGGTTCCTCAGTTAGTGTGTCTATAAAAAGATTGTGCACATTTTGATAATGAAAGGGAAATGGAAAGTTGTTTGGATGCTCTATCTGAATCATGAAATTTTAATTTTGACTTCAGGGTTTCTTTAACCCCTTAACGACCGACGACGTGCAGGGTACGTCCTCCAAAAAATACAGTTAACAACCGAGGACTACCCTGCACGTCGTCAGTCTTGGAAAGTGGTGGAAGTGATCCTGATCGCTTCCAGCTGCTCTCCGGTTATTGCAGTGATGCCTCGATATAGAGGCATCCTGCAATAACCATACTTGGCCATACGATGCAGAGAGAGCCACTCTGTGGCCCTCTCTGCATCGGACATCGATGGCCGCAATCGTTGGTGGGTGGGAGCAGATGTGGGAGGCAGGTGGGCGGCCATTGATGGGTTGATGATGCAAGAGGGGGGCGGGATCACCGGGGGCACGCACGAATGCGTGCTCGTGCACGGGGGGCATGGGGCGGGAGCAGGTGGGAACCACGACACTATGGAAAATTTAATGTTACGAAGTGGGAGAAAGGGGGGTGGGAATTGGGAATAATTTAGATCTAAGGGATCTGGGAGGGGGTGGGGGGTTCGTCTTTGGGGGGGAAGCTACACTACAGAGAAAAAAAACAAAAAAACAAAAACTCAATTTTATTGTAAACTGGGTACTGGCAGACAGTACCCAAGATGGCTCCCAATAAGGTAGAGAGGGGGGGGGGGGGTTAGAGAGCTGTTTGGGGGATCAGGGAGGTTGGGGGCTAAGGGGGGATCCTACACAGCAGCATATGTAAATATGCTTAAAAAATGAAAACATACCTTTTATTTTAGTACTGGCAGACTTTCTGCCAGTACTTAAGATGGTGGGGACAATTGTGGGGTGGGGGAGGGAATAGAGCTGTTTGGGAGGGATCAGGGGGTGTGATGTGTCAGGTGGGAGGCTGATCTCTACAGTAAAGCTAAAATTAACCCTGCAAGCTCCCTACAAGCTACCTAATTAACCCCTTCACTGCTAGACATAATACACGTGTGGTGCGCAGCAGCATTTAGCGGCCTTCTAATTACCAAAAAGCAACACCAAAGCCATATATGTCTGCTATTTCTGAGCAAAGGGGATCCCAGAGAAGCATTTTCAACTATCTGTGCTTTAATTGCACAAGCTGTTTGTAAATAATTTCAGTGAGAAACCTAAAATTTGTAAAAAAGTTTGTGAAAAAGTGAACATTTTTTTTTTATTTGTTTGCATTTGGCGGTGAAATGGTGGCATGAACTATACCAAAATGGGCCTAGATCAATACTTTGGGTTGTCTACTACACTACACTAAAGCTAAAATTAACTCTACAAGCTCCCTAATTAACCCCTTCACTGCTGGGCATACTACACGTGTGGTTCGCAGCGGCATTTAGCAGCCTTCTAATTACCAAAAAGCAACACCAAAGCCATATATGTCTGCTATTTCTGAACAAAGGGGATCCCAGAGAAGAATTTACAACCATTTATGCCATAATTGCACAAGCTGTTTGTAAATAATTTCAGTGAGAAACCTAAAATTGTGAAAAAGTGAATGATTTTTTTGGATTGATCACATTTGGCAGTGAAATGGTGGCATGAAATATACCAAGATGAGCCTAGATCAATACTTGGGGTTGTCTACTACACCACACTAAAGCTAAAATTACCCCTAGAAGCTCCCTACATGCTCCCTAATTAACCCCTTCACTGCTGGGTATAATACATGTGTGGTGCACAGTGGCATTTAGCAGCCTTCTAATTACAAAATACAATGCCAAAGTCATATATGTCTGCTATTTCTGAACAAAGGGGATCCCAGAGAAGCATTTACAACCATTTATGCCATAATTGCACAAGTTGTTTGTAAATAATTTCAGTGAGAAACCTAAAGTTTGTGAAAAAATTTGTGAAAAAGTGAACAATTTTTTTATTTGATCGCATTTGGCGGTGAAATGGTGGCATGAAATATGCCAAAATGGGCCTAGATCAATACTTTGGGATGTCTTCTAAAAATATATATATATATATATACATGTCAAGGGATATTCAGGGATTCCTGAAAGATATCAGTGTTCCAATGTTACTATCGCTAATTTTGAAAAAAAAAGTGGTTTGGAAATAGAAAAGTGCTACTTGTATTTATTGCCCTATAACTTGCAAAAAAAACCCCAAAGAACATGTTGACATTGTGTATTTCTAAACTCAGGACAAAATTTAGAAACTATTTAGCATGGGTGTTTTTTGGTGGTTGTAGATGTGTAACAGATTTTGTGGGTCAAAGTTAGAAAAAGTGTGTTTTTTTCCATTTTTTCCTCATATTTTATAAAAAATGTTTACAGTAAATTATAAGATATGATGAAAATAATGCTATATTTAGAAAGTCTATTTAATGATGAGAAAAAGGGTATATAATATGTGTGGGTACAGTAAACGAATAAGAGGAAAATTACAGCTAAACACAAACACTGCAAAAATGTCAAAATAGCCTTGGTCCCAAACGGACAGGAAATGGAAAAGTTCTGTGGTCATTAAGGGGTTAAAGGGACGTTTTTCTTTTTCTTTCAGGATTCAGATAGAGAGGCCCATTTATCAAGCTCTGAATGGAGCTTGAAGGGCCGTGTTTCTGGCGAGTCTTCAGACTCGCCAGAAACAGCAGTTATGAAGCTGCGGTCTAAAGACCGCTAATCCATAACCTGTCCACCTGCTCTGAGCAGGCTTACAGGAATCCCCACAATACAACTTGATCGAGTACAATCGGGCTGATTAACACCTCCCTGGTGGCTGATTGGCCGCAAGTCTGCAGGGGGCGGCGTTGCACCAGCAGCTCTTGTGAGCTGCTGGTGCAATGCTGAATACGGAGAGCGTATTGCTCTCCGCATTCAACAATGTATTTCGGACCTGATCCGCACTGTCGGATCAGGTCTGACAGACATTTGTTAAATGGGCCCCAGAGCATACAATTTTAAACAACTTTCCAATTTACTTTTACTATTACTTTACTTTATTACTATTATCAAATTTGCTTTATTCTCTTGGTTTCCTTAGTTGAAGGATTAGCAGGGCACTACAGGGAGCTAGCTGAGCACAATGGGTGAGCCAATGAAGCATCTACGTGCAACCATCAATCATCAGCTAACTCCCAGTAGTGCATTGCTGCTCCTGAGCCTTGGTTCTCTTATTATATTTTGCCTACCAAAATCTGACCCATGTATGGTAAAATGGCATTGTACTTATTTGTAATTGTTCCTTTTAATACTGTGTATAACAAACTGTATTACAAATTTTGTGGTTGATTTCAATTTAGTCGACCGTGTTTTTCAGCCCATGACAAGCTCTTTTCAATATAGTAACATTCCTATTTGAATTAATAGCACCATTCTCGTATTTGAAAAATTATTTGGCTTAGATTCTATGGTTTCCAAATCCATTCTTAAATTATGAACACTTAAAAAAAACTATATGACCAATAACTATAAGTAACAGACATGTCTCTGGAGTTTCCATGTACCTACATAGAAGCAATATATATTTATGGTCAATGTGAATATAAAACATGGCAGCTAATTGATTCAATATTTATGAGTGCCTAATATGTTTGAATGCAGGTTATAATATATCATTATTTAAATTCATAATGCGAGCAATTGACAAATTAATATATTTTGTATAAATAGTATTTAATGAATTATGAATTATTACTTTAACATATAATATTTCAGTCTTATATTTATGAAACATCCATGTTTATGATGTTAAAGGGACAGGAAACCCCAAAATTGCCTTTCATGATTTGGATAGAGCATATAAGTTTTAATAACTTTCCAAATTACTTCTACACTAGTGAGAGCAGTTAGCTCTAACTAGTGTAGGATATGTGAACACAGCACATTTGAAAATAGAAGTAAATTTTAAACGTGTCTTAAAATTACACGCTCTATCTGAATCATGCAAGTATATTTTTGACTTTACAATCCCTTTAATAATTCACTATAAACTATGTGACAATTATAATTTATTTTGCTCCCATAGATTTGAAGGGGAGCTAAATCCGGCCCTCTGCTGCCATAGCTTGACGAGTGCAGAATGAAAATCTGACAGCTTGTAAACTTCTGGATGCTGCTATTTTTATTGACATTAAATCTATTAAATTGTAAAAGGCCATCTGAAAACAAATTACACCACCAACCAATGGAAACAAAGAGGATAGGCCTGCTAAAGTATTGCAGCACTTGAACAGAGCATAGCTGTAGAGCCATGTAAAAGCATTGGTGTAATGTAGTCTTCAATCACCAGGCCTTACATTCAAAACCTCGCCGGCATGGAGAGAAATCACAAAAACTCTGGGATTTGTTTAGACCTTTAATGTAGGAGTTTCTGTTTCACATAAAGAACACTACATAGCAACATAAACATTTATCAACATAAAAAATGTGTTTCTAACTTTTTTAACCCCTTCCTGCCATTAGGAAGTTCCATGCTGTCCTAATTGCTCTGGGCTTTAGTACCGTTAGGAAGACATGGAACGTCCTAGCAGTATGTTCCGATGTAGACAAATTAGGCCCATCAGGAAAAGGTTAAGGTCCTTGCTGTACCAAGAAGACATCTTTGAATATTTCGCCTGAGTGGCGAGGTTTTGAACATCAGGCCCACCTTCAGTGCCCTGCTTGGGATTTTTAGCTTGTACGTTTTGCATTAGAATATTCCTTTAACTTTTTGGATACTTTTCATTCTATTCTAAAGCCTTTATGCCAAGGATAAAACATCAGTATTTCACTTTCAATTTATGTTTGTGAATATGACTTATGGCAAGGGACAATGTTTACAATTAATTATGAAAATGTATACATCTGCCTCATTTCCATGATTCAATGCCTTTCCCAAAAGCTGAAATATTCTGCTTGTAAGCACCCTTAAGAAAGAATATATTTAAAAAGCCCTGCAGGGTCCATAAAATAAAGAGCTTGTGCTGTGAGCTTTAGAAAATCTTGTATTTCTAAGGCTGTAACAAATGAGATTCATTAACTGCTATCCTTCAGTAACACTTGCAGAATGACTTAATTTCTGGAATAAATTTAATCAAGTGGTAATATTAGTAGAATGCTCAGCACTGGAGGGTCTGGAATTTCATTCTGCTCATTTACATTCAGACAACTCGTGCATTTGGCAGACAGGAATGTTATGTTTAGGAGCAGTCATTAAAGAAAGCGCATAAGGTGTATATTGTTTCTGGTACCTGAGAATAATCCACTCAAACAACTGTGGGCCACAATAAATTGTCCAGTTAGTTTTGTTTGGCTTCCACACTACTTGACAACCATGCTTTCTTTGCCACACATATAATGCTGGTGTGTACCTTTCCTGTATGGAACAAAAGTAATTCAGCTTCTATGTTTATTTCTAGGGCCATGACACCAATTTTTAGAGATGTCTTATTTTAAGTTTATTTAATAAAGTGAAAAAAGCAGTTTCCTACCCTTTCTAAAGTCAAAATTAAAGGGATATGAAACCCATTTTTTTTTCTTTCATGATTCAGATAGAGCAGGCAATTTTAAGCAACTTTCTAATTTAATCCAATTTGTCTTCCTTCTCTTTCATTGACAAAAGCAGGAATGTAAGCTTAGAAGCCAGTCCATTTTTGGTTCAGAACCCTGGGTAGTGCTTGCTGATTAGTGTCTACGTTTAGCCACCAATCAGCAAGCGTTATCCAGGTGATAACCAAAAATGGCCCCCGCTCCTAAGCTTACATCCCTGCTTTTAGAATAAAGATACCAAGAGAACAAAGACAAATTGATAATAGGAGTAAATTAAAAAGTTGCTCAAATGGAACTATCTGAATTGTGAAAGAAAAAAATTTGCTGCATCATCTGTAGCCTACTTTGAAAAAAAAAAAAAAGGTAAATGCAAGGATTTGTTCAAAAGTGAGAAAAAGAATGTATTTCTTGTTTGAAAAAGATGAAAAAAACCATAAAATACTTTTGTACTCAGCCATGGTTTAGACCAGTGTTTCTGCCCCCAACAGGTCAGGTTTTCATAATAGCTGAACCAGTGCACAGGTGAAGTATTCAGCTGATCAGTAACCATGGTTACTAACCTGCTCTCACCCATCAGCTGAGTATTTCACCTGTGCACTGGTTCAGCTATAATGAAAACCTGGCCTGTTGGGGGTACTTGAGGACTGCAGTTGAGAAACAATGCTTTAGACTGTCTGCCCTGATCCTTACTCTTCATAATTAAACCCTGCAAACTACATCTCAGTTGCTGGCAGTTATTTATCAGCATTACCTTAGTCCATATAGGGCTTCAGAAACATGCACACTCTTGAGCTCACGGCCCTGCTTTTCAACAAATGTGATAAGAGAATTGAATTAGAAAGTTGTTTACAACTGTATGCTCTATCTGAATCACCAAAGAAAATGATTGGATTTTACAATCCTTTAACAAACTCGCTGGCACTTTCAGGTTCAACCCCTTTTTTAGAGAATTAAGGCCTTAATCACAATCTATTGACAATGGCTTTTTCTGCAAGTTTTTGAGCCAAACAGACTACTTTTCAATTCGGCACACTCATAATAGTGTGTTTGTGGCTGATTCTTGCACTCCTAAACGGGTTTTTAGATCCTAGATAAAAGTCCTATTTTCTCTATGGGGCCAAAAAGTTCTTGGTGATCAATTTTTAACACTTTTTAAATCCAGTTTTGGCTTTTCATTTGACACCTCTAGGTACTTGATAAGTCCTTAAAAAGGCATTGTGGACATCTGTACAACTATTTCATTTGCAAGCAGTCTATTTGCTTGTGCATATGTAAAACACTCTAAAATGGCCACAGGAGATATTGTAGAGGTTTATTAACGTAAAAGGATTTAATGAATTAAAGCTCTATTCATCCCTAATGGAGAGGCTTTATACAGTGGACACGGCACACATTTACATATGTATATGTGTTATCTTCATGATAAGGGGGTCTGCAGGAAAAGTTGCTTAAAGGGACAGTTCACCCAAAAACTTTCTCCCCTATAAATTATTCCCAATAATCCTTTTTACCTGCTAGAGTGTATTAAATTGGTTGCAAGTAGCTCCTTTACTCATATTTCAGCATTTGAAATAGCTGATTTAGCTTGGGGTTTCCCAACCTATACTGAAAGTTTTGATACTGGCGTATATGCTATTGAATAGCCTAAGTAAACACAACCAGCAGAAGAGATTACACCCTCAGTGGGGGGGGCATGATAGTTCAGTAATAAAATGATAATTTTCCATTGTTCTCTCTATGTATTGAGCTTTGGTGTTCCAGACAAATATAAGATAAGGAAGCAAGTCTGTGTACACAAAGTGATAACATAATGAGATCTGATATTACCTGAAGCTCAACCCATTGTAATAGGCTGTGGTTTCAAAGCACAAAACCAGCTACTTCAGATACACAAATAAACCCGAAAATGCAATTTCTCAAATATTTTATACTCTGCAGTTGGTATAACAAGTCATTTAAAATACATTTATGGAAAAACAATTTTACAGTGTACTGTCCCTTTAAGGACCGCAACATCTACAAATACCGTGTTTATTTTATTAATCATTTTAATACGAGTGTAAGTCACACTTGCTTTGTTGTGATTGTAACAGTATAGTTATTTTTAAAATCATATTTTAAACGGGGATCAGACAATCACAATTTTCATAGGGACCTATTGTATTGCGATCTTGTTTTCAGATCTTGTTAAAATGGAAATGGTGCTTTAATAGAAATAAATATTGTTAAAAACAATCGTTGTTCAAGTTTAATAGCGACCATAAAGAGATAGAAACATGTTGCACAGTCTGCCCTTCCTGACACTATAAAATATGTATTCAGTGGTGCGGATGGAAATGGAGTACAATAGATTTCTATGAAAGTCACGATTGTTCAATCCGTTTTTAAAACCTGATTTTAAAGATGCCAGTACTGTTAAAGACATCACAATAGTTGAAGTGTGACCTAAAATCAAATATTAAAATAAAAAGTAAAAACATGCCCTTTGTAGATCTAGTGGACCTGAAGCAACTATAGAAGTAAGTCCATCATGCAGAGATACCTGTGACATTCATTTGGTTACTCAGTGTTGAGGACGGATTCAGATTAGAATAGGTTAATGATGTCATACATTTAAATCAATATTTTATTTGCACAATGAACAAAGGGGTTACTTAAAAATATATTTTTAGTGTTAAACCATAACCTTAAAAGATGTGAATGGGCTATTTTATCAGTTGGCTTCAGATGACCTCCCAGTTTCTATTTTGAACAGTTACTTATCTCAGTGCATTTTGACAGTTGGTAACAGTGTTGGTTATGCAAAAATGGAGAATGGGTAATAAAGGGATTATCTGTCTTTATAAACAATAACAATTATGGAGTAGACTGTCCCTTTAACTTACTATTCATGATGTCTACTGAAATAATGACTAATTAGCATTTTTTTTTTATAGATTTAGAAAACTAATGGCAATTACAGCATAGTTTCTGATAGTTATGGAGTTAAATAAATATTTTATATATTTAAGCATATATGGCGATTTATTATTTTGTTTTATGATATTTTGTGGTTCTGTCCTGTACTCCAAACGTAATTTCACCTATTATCATTTTAAATGGATATTAAAGGGACATGAAACCCCCAAAAATATTTTGTGACTCAGACAGAGTATACAATATTAAAAAAAGTTTAAAATGTACTTCTATTATCAAATTTGCTTTGTTCTCATTGTATTCTTTGTTTAAGATATAACTAGGTAGGTGTCTGGAACACTGCAAGGCAGGAAACAGTGCTGACATCAAGGGGCCGAATTACTATTGTGCGAGCGGACATGATCCGATATTCCAGATAATTTCCGCTGCACATCAATAAATGCCGATAACATACGCTTCTTGTGAACTGCTGGTGCAATACTGCCGCCTGCAGATTCGCGCCAATCGGCCGCTAGCAGGGTGTGTCAATCAACCCGATCGTATTGGATCGGGTTGATTTTTAGCGATGCCTGTCTGCCGCCTCAGAGCAGGCGGACAGGATATGGAGCAGCGGTCTTTAGACCGCTGCTTTATAAATTGTGTTTCTGGCAAGCCTGAAAGAGCTCAATAAATCGGAGCTTGATGAATATGCCCCCTAGTGTTCTTGCAAATTGATAATATACTTGCAAAACTACTGCCATAAAGTGCTCCGTACACGTGCACACTCCAGAGGTTATGTCCTGGATTTTAAAAAAAAGATGCCAAGAGAACAAAGTAAAGGTGATAATAGAATGTTGTTTAAAAGTGCATGCTCTATCTAAATCATAAAATAAACATTTTAGGTTTCATGTCCCTTTAAATTAATTGTATAGTTGCTTTACAGATTAATCACTGCAGTGCAAAAGATCTGCATACACAATACATGCCTTATAAACATTTAAAAATGTAATTTTGGGGTAATTAAAACACTACTGTTTTTAAATTACAGAAAATTTAAGCAAAATAAAAGATTAAATTACATTGCAGTTTTTCCCCATAATTAAATATTTTCTGTCAGATTATTGGAGTATAATTGATAACGGTCAGGATATTATTTTGTGCTGAGACCTATGCAATTAGTAGCATTTGGTGAAGGGGGGATTCACAATCCTTAAAAAAATCATTAGATAATGTACAGGATTGTGATTGGTCACTTTATTGGGTACTATAAGCTATTGGTTAAAATGTTTAACCAAAGCGTTTTGTCACACCCAGTAGATATATAGTTCACCCTATGGGGCAGATTACGAGTGGGTCGCTAATTAACGCTCCCGCTCTGGCGTTAATTGCACTAGAAGTAAGTTTTTTGTGCGTCAGGTGGCGTTCGTATGATGAGTTGAAAGTAAACTGTTTTTGGTTGCGCACTAACCCGACAAGCGCAAAAAGCCGAACTTACAATGTTCCAGATTATTGAGTGGAACTCAAACGTTTGAGCCAGAGCAATATGGGGTTTATCATGAGGGTTTTGCGCTAGTAGGGCTTACCACTGGTATTACAAATTGAAAGTAAAAGCGATCGATTAAGCGCAATCTGGATTTACGCTAGAATGATTACCTCGACTTCAGAGCTCACTGTTTCGTGAAACATAAAATTTACACAAAACACATCAAAAATACATTAAAAAGTAGTTACATATATAATAACATCATCTAATAAAAATATTGAAAAAAATTGTATACAAAAGTTTCAAGTTCTCAGTTAAAAAAAAGGGAGGAAAAGGGATTTTAACACTGAGATACATGCATTTACATGTCTAAAGATTTATGTGTATGTATATTTATGTTTATATACGTGTACATATTTATTTATGTATTTATATGTGTTTATATGTATTTACAGACATATATACACATATAAACAGATAAATACACACACACACACACATATATATATATATATATATACAGGGAGTGCAGAATTATTAGGCAAATGAGTATTTTGACCACATCATCCTCTTTATGCATGTTGTCTTACTCCAAGCTGTATAGGCTCGAAAGCCTACTACCAATTAAGCATATTAGGTGATGTGCATCTCTGTAATGAGAAGGGGTGTGGTCTAATGACATCAACACCCTATATCAGATGTGCATAATTATTAGGCAACTTCCTTTCCTTTGGCAAAATGGGTCAAAAGAAGGACTTGACAGGCTCAGAAAAGTCAAAAATAGTGAGATATCTTGCAAAGGGATGCAGCACTCTTAAAATTGCAAAGCTTCTGAAGCGTGATCATCGAACAATCAAGCGTTTCATTCAAAATAGTCAACAGGGTCGCAAGAAGCGTGTGGAAAAACCAAGGCGCAAAATAACTGCCCATGAACTGAGAAAAGTCAAGCGTGCAGCTGCCAAGATGCCACTTGCCACCAGTTTGGCCATATTTCAGAGCTGCAACATCACTGGAGTGCCCAAAAGCACAAGGTGTGCAATACTCAGAGACATGGCCAAGGTAAGAAAGGCTGAAAGACGACCACCACTGAACAAGACACACAAGCTGAAACATCAAGACTGGGCCAAGAAATATCTCAAGACTGATTTTTCTAAGGTTTTATGGACTGATGAAATGAGAGTGAGTCTTGATGGGCCAGATGGATGGGCCCGTGGCTGGATTGGTAAAGGGCAGAGAGCTCCAGTCCCACTCAGACGCCAGCAAGGTGGAGGTGGAGTACTGGTTTGGGCTGGTATCATCAAAGATGAGCTTGTGGGGCCTTTTCGGGTTGAGGATGGAGTCAAGCTCAACTCCCAGTCCTACTGCCAGTTTCTGGAAGACACCTTCTTCAAGCAGTGGTACAGGAAGAAGTCTGCATCCTTCAAGAAAAACATGATTTTCATGCAGGACAATGCTCCATCACACGGGTCCAAGTACTCCACAGTGTGGCTGGCAAGAAAGGGTATAAAAGAAGAAAATCTAATGACATGGCCTCCTTGTTCACCTGATCTGAACCCCATTGAGAACCTGTGGTCCATCATCAAATGTGAGATTTACAAGGAGGGAAAACAGTACACCTCTCTGAACAGTGTCTGGGAGGCTGTGGTTGCTGCTGCACGCAATGTTGATGGTGAACAGATCAAAACACTGACAGAATCCATGGATGGCAGGCTTTTGAGTGTCCTTGCAAAGAAAGGTGGCTATATTGGTCACTGATTTGTTTTTGTTTTGTTTTTGAATGTCAGAAATGTATATTTGTGAATGTTGAGATGTTATATTGGTTTCACTGGTAAAAATAAATAATTGAAATGGGTATATATTTGTTTTTTGTTAAGTTGCCTAATAATTATGCACAGTAATAGTCACCTGCACACACAGATATCCCCCTAAAATAGCTATAACTAAAAACAAACTAAAAACTACTTCCAAAACTATTCAGCTTTGATATTAATGAGTTTTTTGGGTTCATTGAGAACATGGTTGTTGTTCAATAATAAAATTAATCCTCAAAAACACAACTTGCCTAATAATTCTGCACTCCCTGTATATATATATATATATATTGAGTTTAAGATCCCTTGATTGAACTGGAACGACTACGTAAAATATGTGTCATGCTAAGTGGAGCAATTTTAGATGTTAGGAGCCCAGTGTTTGAGGTGTCAGGCTAAGGTGTCCCTTGAGTGGGATGTGTTTCTTTGAACCCTTTTATGCATAATGACAAACACTTAGGAAAACAAGTTTATTGAACAGGTAAATAGACAGTGGACTTAGAGACTCAGCACAAAGCACAGGGCTCTGTGCAGGCCACAGGATTTGGCACGAGACACAGGTCTTGGTAGGAGACAATGCACCTGAAGCAGTGCTTGCACCAGGCCTTGGACAGGACGAATACCTGCACCTGGGCCTTGGACAGGAGGATTGCATGGGTCTTGGACAGGAGGATTTCCTGGGTCTTGGACAGGATGAATGCCTGGGTCTTGGACAGGAGGAATGCCTGGGTCTTGGACAGGAGGAATGCCGGGTCTTGGACAGGAGGAATGCCTGGGTCTTGGACAGGAGGATTGCCTGGGTCTTGGACAGTAGGAATGCCCGCATAAGGTCTTGGACACAATTCAGCTATGGTAGCGATGGTCAGTGGGATCCACAGGCAGAAGTAATAAAACAGAATCAAAAAGCAGGTTTAAGCCAGAGGTCAGGAAACCAGGTATCAGTTCAATCTTTCGTCATACACAGGAGAAAACCATAAGGATGGTCAAAGGCAAAGCCAGGAACAGGAGCCAGAAAGGCAGATCACAGAAGAATGCAGATTACTGAGCAGAGGCACAAACAAAGTTGTGAAACCACTATGTCACGACTAGGAGGAGACTGTGAAGCAGCCTTTTATAAAGAGACTGCTTAGAAATCTACCTGCAGCTGGCAGCAGCAGACAGGTGGAGCTAAAGAACACAGCCAGTATAAGCAGCAAGTCTCCAAGAATATCAGCCTAAGACAGAACCCACTGGTAGCTCAAAGGTGAGGCAAATGGCTTCAAACCAGGAGTCCAAGATTCAATCCTGTGACTGGACTTGACAGTATTATATGACCATATGCTAATTTTGTTTCAGTGCAAGAAAATATGCCTCTTTTGTTGGTTTATTGTAAATAAAAAGGCAAACACCATCAACACACATATATTGTGTCTTGGTTAAAAATAAATAAAGATTAGATGTAATTGGGAATGATGTCAGATCTCTTTAACATCATTATTACACTTTTTAATAACAGATATTTGTTGGCTGATTTCTGATACGCTTCTTAAACATTTGATCTTGTTTTGAAATGATGGGATTATAAAACATTTTAACAGAAATATGTCTCCTTGCCAGAATCATCACAATTTCAAGATTGGTAATGATAATAATATATGTCACCATTTATACTACAGAAAACTGCAAATACTGATCTTAACCAAATAAATGTTTTAAATAAAATTGTTCTTTTATGAAAACACAAAGGTTTTTAGTCATTGGTAATGTTCTTTATTTTTATCATTTCTAGATGTTATATTGTGCATCAGGCAGGAATTGCTTCTGCCAGTTAAAGTTAAGCTGTCCTGCTTGATATGCTGTGTGAATTTGTAGGTCACTAATAAAGTTTAACTGCTTTGACAGATACATTGCATACAGCCCCACAAGTATTTCTAATAAGAATGTATAAAATTCCCTTTAGCCAGAAAGGTATCACGAGTTAAATGACTTTCTTGGGACATCTAATGCTGAGCACTGAAGCATATTTCTAGTGAAAGACTGTTTCAGGAGTTAAAATGATTGAATGTTTGTCAAATTACAGTACATGTTTTAAAAGACGAGAAATACATAATGGCAGCGTGCCTCTCCCACGCGGGGTGATTCATCTGTCAGGTTATGATTTTGTGATTGTTGTGTCCACAAGTAGCTGAAAGACATTGTCTTTCAGAAAGGAACAAGTACATCATTTTTTCTTTGAATAATCTTAAGTTTGAAGATGTATGATTTATCTATTGGCTCCTAGTTAATACTGCAAGATTATTTTATTAGCTTAGAAAGATGAAAAATGTATTCCATTTCTTTAACTACCAAATGTTACCATTATAAACTTTATCTTTTGTACAAAATTATAGCATTTACTATATAAAAAATCAATTCATTTGTTGTATATGTACTTAGATATTAATAAAACAATAAAGGGACCAAAGCACTTTGGCAGCCTAATAAACATTTTTTTATTTATGAATAGTAAAAAATTTCTAATATATTTTCAGTTTTCCTGTAATTTAAAGGTACACAATACTTATATGCTAAATCACTTGGAAGTGATGCAGCATAACTGTAAAAAGCTGAGAAGAAAACATCACCCGAGCATCTCTATGTAAAAAAGGAAATTTTTTCACCGCGAACTTTCCTCAGTTCGCCAGAGTAAGTGCTGTGTAAACAGTTATACTTCAGCTGCTGTCCAGCTGCAAATTGAAAAACAAACAAACAAAGAAAAAAACAATAGCCTTTGCTGTGATCTCATGAGATTTCACTGAAATCTCATGAGATTTCATAGTACTTACTTAAACTGAATAGGAAAATAACATGACTGTTCCTGCACATGTCAGATGCACACTCCCTAGCTTGTCCCGGGACAAGCATCCTGACTAGCTGCTTAACCTTAAAGTCTCTTTACAGTGGCATGTGAATACTTAGGAAATTTGAGGTAAAATATCTTCTTGTTTTACTTAGAGATGTTCAGGTGATATTTTCTAGTCAGCTTTTACAGCTACCCTGAATTAGTTTCAAGTTCTTCAACATTAAGGTATCATGTGCCTTTAACTTGGAAAATGGTGAGTTTTCCAAACCTCAGAATTGGAAGTACATACTGCTGTCTTTACATGTCTAACTATATTACATATCTGACCTTAACTTGTCTCAGCAGAGCTGATAAGAGATGAAATATAACAAATCACTGCAAGTCTTACTAACATAATGACTGTGGCAAGCCTTATCTACTGCAGTAACAAGCCTGGATTGGCTCCTTTAAATAAGGCAAATGGTATGTGTGTTAATGTATCCAGAAAGTTTTTACACTCAACTGGTTAATTTATTGCTACAGAAATGTTTTTTAATAACAAAGGCTGACAAGCAACAGGTGGACAAGGCTCTCTCCAGTGAACCTGTCCGCCCAGTATCGCGGCCAGTGGGTAGCAATTTGCTGCCCCGCATTTATCATTCCACAAGCCGCTGCTTGTTCAATGCCACCCCCTGCTAGCATGCTGCCAATCGGGCACCAGCAGGGGCTGTCAATCACTCCACTTGTACAAGGTGATTTTAAACCGCAAACTAGGAGGTGGCACATATGTTAAGAAGCAGCGGTCTATGCTAGCCTGCACCGAAGCTGCATTAAGCTGCATCTCGCAGCTTTATACATTTCCCCCAAAGTGTTTTATGTCCCTTTAAGGGCATAATGTGGATTAAACATGATATTTTCACATGAATTAAGTCTGTGAGGTCTATATAGAAAGCAGAGCTTTATTTTTATCATCTGTATACAGATTGGTTGCACCTCTATCTTTATGCACTCCTATCTGTTTGAATTATCATGGGAAAACAATGGGCTAGATTCATCGACCCTCATAAGGTTGCAAAGAATCATTGTTGTAAAGGTGAAATAATGTTTGAAATGTTTTGAACATTGCCTTAGCTATATTTTGCAGCTTGCTTAGTGGGCATTCCTGCCGTTAGCATCTATAGTAGCATGAGGTACACAATACATGATATCTCACACATCATTAACAAGGCGCTAGCAATGCAGAACAATAATAATTAAATGCAAAATGGTTTATGTAAATGCTGTATTTGTAAAATATTTGCATGTCTGTTATTTTATGGTAAAGTGTTCTGGATAGAACAAAAAGATTTATCTCACTAACGGCTAGATTTGGAGTTTTGTCGGTAACGACCCAAAAATCTAACGCCGGCTTTTTTCTGGCCGCACCATAAAAATAACTCTGGTTTTGAGAGTCCACATAAAGGCTGCGTTAGGCTCCAAAAAAGGAGTGTAGAGCATTTTTAACGCAGCTTCAACTCCAGCCTCAAAAACGTGCTCGTGCATGATTCCCCCATAGAAAACAATGGGGCTGTTTGAGCTGAAAAAAAACCTAACACCTGCAAAAAAGCCGCGTTCAGCTCTTAACGCAGCCCCATTGTTTGCTATGCGGAAACACCTCCTAAGTCTGCACCTAACACCCTAACATGT
The DNA here is from genome assembly GCF_027579735.1 of Bombina bombina. NCBI lineage: Eukaryota > Metazoa > Chordata > Amphibia > Anura > Bombinatoridae > Bombina > Bombina bombina. The sequence continues at coordinate 352,851,262 of NC_069503.1, forward strand.
ACCCCGAGTCTAAACACCCCTAACCTTACACTTATTAACCCCTAATCTGCCGCCCCCGCTATCGCTGACACCTGCATTTTATTTTTAACCCCTAATCTGCCGCTCCATAAACCGCCGCTACTTACATTATCCTTATGTACCCCTAATCTGCTGCCCCTAACACCGCCGACCCCTATATTATATTTATTAACCCCTAATCTGCCCCCCACAACGTCGCCTCCACCTGCCTACAATTATTAACCCCTAATCTGCCGAGCGTACCTGAGCGCTACTATAATAAAGTTATTAACCCCTAATCCGCCTCACTAACCCTATAATAAATAGTATTAACCCCTAATCTGCCCTCCCTAACATCGCCAACACCTAACTTCAATTATTAACCCCTAATCTGCCGACTTCAGCTCCCCACTATTCTAATAATTTGATTAACCCCTAAAGCTAAGTCTAAACCTAACACTAACACCCCCCTAAATTAAATATAATTTTAATCTAACGAAATTAATTAACTCTTATTAAATAAATTATTCCTATTTAAAGCTAAATACTTACCTGTAAAATAAACCCTAATATAGCTACAATATAAATTATAATTATATTGTAGCAATTTTAGGATTAATATTTATTTTACAGGCAACTTTGTAATTATTTTAACCAGGTACAATAGCTATTAAATAGTTAAGAACTATTTAATAGTTACCTAGTTAAAATAATTACAAAATTACCTGTAAAATAAATCCTAACCTAAGTTACAATTAAACCTAACACTATACTATCATTAAATTAATTAAATAAAATACCTACAATTACCTACAATTAAACCTAACACTACGCTATCAATACATTAATTAAATACAATATCTACAAATAACTACAATGAAATAAACTAACTAAAGTACAAAAAATAAAAAAGAACTAAGTTACAAAAAATAAAAAAATATCTACAAACATAAGAAAAATATTACAACAATTTTAAACTAATTACACCTACTCTAAGCGCCCTAATAAAACAACAAAGCCCCCCAAAATAAAAAATGCCCTACCCTATTCTAAATTACTAAAGTTAAAAGCTCTTTTACCTTACCAGGCCTGAACAGGGCCCTTTGCGGGGCATGCCCCAAGAAGTTCAGCTCTTTTGCCTGTAAAAAAAAACATACAATACCCCCCCCAACATTACAACCCACCACCCACATACCCCTAATCTAACCCAAACCCCCCTTAAATAAACCTAACACTAAGCCCCTGAAGATCATCCTACCTTGTCTTCACCTCACCAGGTATCACCGATCCGTCCTGGCTCCAAAATCTTCATCCAACCCAAGCGGGGGTTGGCGATCCATCATCCGGTGGCTGAAGAGGTCCAGAAGAGGCTCCAAAGCCTTCATCCTATCCGGGAAGAAGAGGCGATCCGGACCGGCAACCATCTTGATCCAAGCGGCATCTTCTATCTTCATCCGATGACGACCGGCTCCATCCTGAAGACCTCCACCGCGGACCCATCTTCTTCCGGCGACGTCCATCTGAAGAATGACGGTTCCTTTAAGGGACGTCATCCAAGATGGCGTCCCTCGAATTCCGATTGGCTGATAGGATTCTATCAGCCAATCGGAATTAAGGTAGGAATATTCTGATTGGCTGATGGAATCAGCCAATCAGAATCAAGTTCAATCCGATTGGCTGATCCAATCAGCCAATCAGATTGAGCTCGCATTCTATTGGCTGTTCCGATCAGCCAATAGAATGCAAGCTCAATCTGATTGGCTGATTGGATCAGCCAATCGGATTGAACTTGATTCTGATTGGCTGATTCCATCAGCCAATCAGAATATTCCTACCTTAATTCCGATTGGCTGATAGAATCCTATCAGCCAATCGGAATTCGAGGGACGCCATCTTGGATGACGTCCCTTAAAGGAACCGTCATTCTTCAGTTGGACGTCGCCGGAAGAAGATGGGTCCGCGGTGGAGGTCTTCAGGATGGAGCCGGTCGTCATCGGATAAAGATAGAAGATGCCGCTTGGATCAAGATGGTTGCCGGTCCGGATCGCCTCTTCTTCCCGGATAGGATGAAGACTTTGGAGCCTCTTCTGGACCTCTTCAGCCACCGGATGATGGATCGCCAACCCCCGCTTGGGTTGGATGAAGATTTTGGAGCCAGGACGGATCGTTGATACCTGGTGAGGTGCAGACACGGTAGGATGATCTTCAGGGGCTTAGTGTTAGGTGTGTTAGGTTTATTTAAGGGGGGTTTGGGTTAGATTAGGGGTATGTGGGTGGTGGGTTGTAATGTTGGGGGGGGTATTGTATGTTTTTTTTTACAGGCAAAAGAGCTGAACTTCTTGGGGCATGCCCCGCAAAGGGCTCTGTTCAGGCCTGGTAAGGTAAAAGAGCTTTTAACTTTAGTAATTTAGAATAGGGTAGGGCATTTTTTATTTTGGGGGCTTTGTTGTTTTATTAGGGGGCTTAGAGTAGGTGTAATTAGTTTAAAATTGTTGTAATATTTTTCTTATGTTTGTAGATATTTTTTTTATTTTTTGTAACTTAGTTCTTTTTTATTTTTTGTACTTTAGTTAGTTTATTTCATTGTAGTTATTTGTAGATATTGTATTTAATTAATGTATTGATAGTGTAGTGTTAGGTTTAATTGTAGGTAATTTTAGGTATTTTATTTAATT